>NC_072735.1:58706230-58927660 GCF_026930045.1 Uloborus diversus
ATAAATCAGTGTTTTGTGAAAATTAAATTGCAACCATCAGATCTATGCTTTGCACATATATTTCCAAAAATTCAAATCAAAGGGAAATGTAAGCAACTCGGCTACTATTATTTTCAATGACTAGTGACACACGTAAAATAATTACTGAGTTTTAACTTAATTATTCTGCTATCAAGAATATACATTTATAAATCTAAAATTTTTGAAAATACCTTTTGGATTCCCATAAATTATACAAAAGGTATGTATTTAAATGAAAACGAATTTATTATTTTTGCTCCGAAAAATCTGATACGATACCCAATAATTTTTCAATTACTACAAATACTGGCAAAAAGTTTCATTTGCAAAATGATTTTTCGAAACATAAGAAGCTTCAAAACATGAAAAAAAAAAAAAAAAAAAAAAAAAAAAAAAAGATGTAAAACTACTAGTGAACAGCGAAACTAACATTAAAGCTTGATTTTTATTTATTTTTTTTTATTTTGAATTCTTTTAGATAAATATTTTAAGAAATAAAGAATCTAAATTTTTTTTTTTTTAATTTGTGATTAACAATAATTTAGTAGAAACTAAAATTAAGTTTACAATATATACAATAATCAGGAAAAAATAAAGTCTGAAATTAAACTACATACTTAACAATTAACTTTCCAAACATTACCAGAAATATTACCGCCAAAGTTTTAGGATAGGCTTCAAATATTGAAAAAAATCGAAAATTTATGATTTTTGCAACATTTTCGGATTTTCTAAAAATTTTACCCTAGAAATTTCTTTGATTTCTGTATTTTATCGATGGTCTAAACGTCCTAAATAAATTCTTTTGAACAATTTTATTTTCTAAATCTTCATTAACTGAAAACAATGATAAATGAAAATCAATGATAATTTTTACGAGTCTCTAGAATCAACACGGATACAAGAAACTAAACTTTTTGAGTCGAAGGAGAGCAGCATGCGGTAAAATTAGAAATCTACAAGTTCTCAACCACACATTTAGACAAGGAAGGACAGGGCCGGGCCGGATTTAAGGGAGGGCAGGCAGGGCTACTGCCCCGGGGCCTCCACAACAAAAGGGCCCCCACAATAAAATTTTTGCAAAATATCTTAACTTTCAATCAGAAAATCTTACGTTTTTTCTCCCAGATTTTTTTTTTGTATTTCTACAAAGAATGCTTGCACAAAAATAATGTTCCATTTACCATCAATTTTTTATTTGATCGAGCATTTCAATGGCAATATATATATTTAGATATTGTTACAAATTCTGTAAATAGTAATTATTGTAGGAACGTAACCTGTAAATAGTTTCCCGTAATGAATATACAACCCCTTTTTCATTCGGCTAAAGTATACGATCCCTATTTTCTTTCTTAACGGTCTACGCATTTCGCGAAGAGGTAAGAATGTTGTGGAAAATTCTTTTCGGTGTATAAAAGCCGTTAGCGATGGATAAACAGTGAGTTTCGATTCAGATTTCGAACGGAGAGCATTTTGCTCTGTTTATAGCGAGGCATTTCGCTGTGTTGTTTTCGTATTTGGAAGTAAATACGTGTGTAAACGTTGAGTTTACGGTGTTGTGTGATAATTGCTTAATTGCTGATGAATAATTTAGCAGTTGTTGAAGATTTTTCCTGTACATAGTGTAAATAAATTTCCTGTGTTTTTATCAAGAACTGTGTCTTCATTTCAAGAAAGTGGAAGTCGCACCGAATCCGTTACAATTTGGCGCCCAACGTGGGGCTTCTTCTGGACTTTTCTTGGAGTAAGTGTGACTTTGGACATTTTTTCGTAAAGACTTTTTTTGAATTAGGACTTTATTTTTATGGTGATTACTCGCGCAATGGATGAACAATTAAAACAACTTCTTGACGCAATCACCTCTGTGAAAAATGATATGGCGGCTAATCAAAACCAATTGAAAAGTGATTTAACGGTGCTGAAAAATGACCTAGTTTCTAACCAAGAGGAAATTAAAAACGATCTTACTTCGGTAAAGACTGTGATGGAAAATAAATTTAATGAGATAGAGCATCGAGTTGATGCTATTGAAGGAAAGTTTGAGGCAGTTGAAGGCCGATTCATCGCAGTGGAAAATAAAATCGAAGAGAAATTTGAAGAAAAATTAAGTTCCGTTGAAGGCCGATGCAATGCTGTAGAAAATAAACTGGAAGAAGAAGATAGAAAATTTCATCAACTTAAAGAAGACATCTTTAAAGACCTGGAAAGGAGATTGGCGACCGCGGAAAGCAACTCTGTACAGTTTGGCGCTCCCACATCGGTTGCTCGACCGTCCATTAAACTTGCCACATTTGATGGGAAAACTTCGTGGCAGGTTTACAAAACTCAATTCATGATAGTGGCGGAAGCGAACGGATGGGACTCTGCTACCAAGGCCTGTCATCTTGCAGCATCCCTGAGAGGTGACGCAGCGGACATTCTCCCAGACCCTTCCGGACGGCCAGCGCCTGGATTTCGCCGCCCTCACATCTGCGTTGGAGCTTCGCTTCGGTGAGAAGTGCCAGAAAGATTTGAGCCGACTCCAGTTGAAGTCCCGTTTCCAGAAAACTGGGGAAACCCTGCAAGAGCTTGCGGCGGACATCGAGAGACTGTCTCATCTTGCTTTTTTGCGACTGTCCTGCGGATGTTCGAGACAACCTGGCACTCAACTATTACATCGACGGGGTTCGAGATCCGGAAATCCAGAAAGCTCTACGGATGGCGGATGTCAAAGACCTGAATTCTGCTGTTGTGTAATGCGATGAGATACGAGGCCGCCCAGCAAGCAACCCGTGTGAATCGCCATCCCATCCGAACTCTGGAAGCTGATGAGTCTGATTCCAGGTCGTCCCACCTCGCTGAACTTGAGAGACAACTCGGTGACTTGACAAGACAGTTGAGCAGCATAACAGCAGAAAGAAACAAGAGCAGAAGTGCTGGAAATGCGGTAGTGAAGGACACCTGCGAAGGAGTTGTCCGGCTCGCCAAGCTACGCGAGGGAAGGAAATCACCACCACTAAAGCTCTGCAGATTTCCTCTTCTAGTAGTGGCAGTGATGGACTTTTCATTTACGCACATGTAAATGGGAACCCCTGCAGACTGATTGTTGACACTGGAGCCAATGTGACAATCATTAGGTCAGATGTGGCTCGTGAATTTGGATTGAAACTGCTGTGGACATCGCCACGCGTAAGTCTCCAGACTGTGACAGGTGACAAAATTGAGATTGACGGTAAAGTGGACTTGGAAATAGTGTTTGGGAATGCCACCTACCATCATACGGCATTCGTCGCTAATATCACGGACCCCTTCATTCTCGGATTGGACTTTTTGAAGAAATATGACTTCACTCTCGACTTCAAGACAAATGAGCTGCACTCGATGAGAGAGGACATAGCCGTTTTCCCCGCAGAAAGTAATGTAAAAATCCGCTCATCAAAATAATAGCCCAAACAGATATATCGATTCCCCCAAGGTCAGAATCATTAATACCTGGCTCCCTCGAAGAAAGCAATAGTTTTCGATTTGGACTCATTGAATACTCTAACCTAAGCAATAGCCTAAAAGGAGTACTGGTAGCATCTACGCTTGTGGACCTTTCTAAGGATGTAATTCCTGTGAGAGTCGCCAACGTGAGTGAAAGGCCAAGGAATATCCGAAAAGGTGAAGTGTTGGCAACTTGTACTCCAGTAAACTTGCATCATTAGAAGAATCAATTCCCCCGAGACTGTGTCTTCTGAGTCCTTGACATCGAAGTTAATTGGGAGTGCACCATTAACGAAAGATCAAAGAACTGCTGCGGAACAATTGGTGGACGACTTTCAAGCATCTGTTTTCATCTACATCGGAGGATGTGGGTCGGACGAATTTAACGCAGCATAGGATCTACACTGGAGAACACCCCCCTATTAAACAGCATCCAAGACGACTACCGTTCGCCAAGAAGGAAGAGGTTGAGACCCTCCTGAAAGAGATGCAGGAGAATGATGTCATCGAACCCCTCATCCAGTCCTTGGGCTCTCCCCATCGTCTTGGTCCGAAAGAAAGATGGCTCCACCAGATTTTTGTGTCGATTACCGGACGGCTGAATGAAATCACCAAGAAAGACAGCTACCCTCTTCCACGGATAGACGACACCTTGGACACTCTTTCCGGACACAAGTGGTTTTCGACCCTGGACTTGAAGAGCGGCTACTGGCAGGTTGAGATACACCCTGATGACCGAGAAAAGACAGCATTTACAACTGGACAAGGCTTATGGCAGTTTAAAGTGACGCCCTTCGGCCTCTGCAATGCACCAGCCCACGTTCGAGCGTCTTATGGAGACAGTGTTAAGAGGACTTTCCTACGAATCCTGTCTGGTCTACTTAGACGATATCATCATCGTGGGACGCAGTTTCGAAGAACATCTGGCTAATCTTAGGAAGGTGCTGCAAAAGCTTAAGGAAGCCAATCTGAAGTTAAGCCCGTCCAAATGTAATTTGTTCCGCCGGGAAGTGAACTACCTTGGTCACATCATCTCTTCTGAAGGTGTACAAACCGATCCAGAGAAGGTATCTGCGGTCAAGAGTTGGAGTCGTCCCGAAAACATCCATCAGCTGCGAAGTTTCCTGGGGCCTCTGCACGTACTACAGGAAGTTTGTAAAGGGTTTTTCCAACATCGCACGACCTTTGCATAAGCTGACGGAGAGCAAGCAAAAGTTTGAGTGGTCCAAAGAATGCGAAGCTGCATTTCTACGACTGAAGGAGGCTTTAACATCAACGCCTATCCTCGCCTATCCTCAGCCCGAAAAAATCCTTCATCCTGGACCACTGATGCGAGCAACGAGGGCATCGGAGCTGTTTTATCCCAAGAAATTGACGGAAATGAACATGTCATCGGCTTACTGGAGCAAATGCTTATCAAAGTCGGAGCGAAATTACTGCGTCACCAGAAAGGAGTTACTGGCCATAGTGAAAGCTGTAGAACACTTCCATCATTACCTCTACGGCCGAAATTTCTGCTTCGGACAGATCATGCCTCATTAACTTGGCTTTTGAACTTCAAGAATCCGGAAGGCCCAGATAGCCAGATGGATACAGCGGCTCCAGGAATATGACATGGAGATCAAGCATCGAAAAGGGTTATCTCACGGTAATGCTGACGCTTTATCAAGGAGACCCTGTCCTGAGAACTGCCACTATTGTTCCCGAATCGAGAAACAATATGGAACGACTAGCCCTACCGGCCTATCAGGTGACAGTGACTCCAATATCATCAGAACCTGATCCGTGGAGTGACGACCAAGTTCGAAAAGATCAACTTGAAGACCCCGACATAAAACCCATTTTGGAGTTCATGGAAAGTGACAGTCGGCGACCTAGCTGGCAGGACGTTTCCATCTTCAGTCCTGCAACAAAAAGAAATTGGGCTTTATGGAACTCGCTCCATTTACGGAACGGCGTGCTGTACCGAAAATGGGAATCTGATGACGGCAAAACATCTAGGTGGCAGTTACTACTTCCCCGATCAAGGATTTCAGATGTTCTGAAAGAAATACATAGTAGTGCGACTGGAGGACATTTTGGTGTCTTGAAAACCCTCAATAAAGTTCGGGAGCGCTTCTTCTGGAGCAAGGCGAAGGATGACGTGGAGAAGTGGTGCCATTCTTGTGACGCCTGTGCTGCTCGTAAAGGACCGAAGAAGAGAAGCAGAGGGAAGCTACATCTGTACAACGTTGGAGCTCCTCTCGAACGAATTGGGATTGACATCCTGGGTCCTCTACCAAGAACTGCTGATGGGAACAAATACATTCTTGTTTCCATCGACTACTTCACCAAATGGCCGGAAGCATATCCCATTCCAGATCAAGAGGCTACCACCGTAGCAGAGACTCTAGTCCAACATTGGATCTCGAGATATGGAACACCTTTGCAGATTCATTCCGATCAAGGGAGGAATTTCATCTCTGCTGTGTTTAAGGGCCTATGTCAAATTTTCGGAATTGAGAAAACTAGGACAACACCACTACACCCACAATCGGACGGCATGGTGGAGAGATTTAACCGCACAATCCTGAATAATCTCTCACTTATGGTCTCCAGAAATCAACAGGATTGGGACAAGAAGCTACCTTTGTTCCTGCTGGCCTACCGCAGTGCTGTCCACGAGACTACCGGATTTGCCCCATCCCAGATGCTCTTCGGACGAGAGCTTCGGCTACCTTGTGATCTCGTCTTCGGTCGTCCTCCGGATGCGCCTTCATCGCCTGAGGAGTACATCCAGGATCTCCAGGCCCGGTTGGAAGACGTTCATAACTTCGCACGAGAGCGAATCAACATCGCGGCGGAGAAGATGAAGACCCGATACGACACAAGGTCTACTGGACATGAATTCAACGAAGGTGACAAGGTTTGGTTATGGAATCCCATCCGACGGAAAGGTCTTTCACCCAAATTGCAGTCGCATTGGGATGGACCCTACAAAGTCGTTAACCGACTGAATGACGTCGTAGTGAGGATCCAAAAATCACCTAATGCAAAACCTAGGGTTGTACATTATGATCGGTTAGCCCCATACTATGGCCATAGTTCATGAGTATTACGTAAACAACCATGGTTGATAACATAAAAGTTGTAGATAATTTTTGCTTTTAATGTTTAGTAATATTTCTTGTTATTATTGTGTTTTCTGTATCTGTTAGTTATTAATTAATGTGTATATTTGTAAACTTGTGATAGAGGTTTCGCACCCTTTCTGGGGATTGTACTGCCCGGGACGTGCAGTCCTTGGGAAGGGGGCAATGTTACAAATTCTGTAAATAGTAATTATTGTAGGAACGTAACCTGTAAATAGTTTCCCGTAATGAATATACAACCCCTTTTTCATTCGGCTAAAGTATACGACCCCTATTTTCTTTCTTAACGGTCTACGCATTTCGCGAAGAGGTAAGAATGTTGTGGAAAATTCTTTTCGGTGTATAAAAGCCGTTAGCGATGGATAAACAGTGAGTTTCGATTCAGATTTCGAACGGAGAGCATTTTGCTCTGTTTATAGCGAGGCATTTCGCTGTGTTGTTTTCGTATTTGGAAGTAAATACGTGTGTAAAACGTTGAGTTTACGGTGTTGTGTGATAATTGCTTAATTGCTGATGAATAATTTAGCAGTTGTTGAAGATTTTTCCTGTACATAGTGTAAATAAATTTCCTGTGTTTTTTATCAAGAACTGTGTCTTCATTTCAAGAAAGTGGAAGTCGCACCGAATCCGTTACAATATAAATAAATAGCAGTAACTTCAGGATGTATTTACTATTAAAGTGCTGATCGAAAATATCGCCATACCTCCCCCCCCCCCGGGGGGGCAACCCTGCTTTCCCTGACTTTCCAGGTTAGCGGACACCCTGTATCATTTATCCTTCACGCTGTTGTATAAATTGGGCTATTTTCATCCGAGCGAATGGTAGAGAAAAATTGGAGCGATTAACGCAAAAATTGAATTAGGCTCTTGCAGGTTAACATTTATTCCAAATTCCATCAAAAGAGTATCATTATTTTTTAAGGTATAACACAAGCAATGAACAACACAAGCAAATGCACCATCCCCTTATGAGCTATTGGCACCAAAATTGAATTAACTCTTATCAGTGCTTAGGGTTCGTCGATATATATCATGATATATATCACGATATATATCCGATATTTATTCTGAAAATATCATGATATTTTGATATTTTCGATATTTATTTTTTGAATTACGATATTTACAGTATAAAAGGTATATGTATTAATCATATTAATGCATTAATTTATTATTTAAAATTATCAAAATGTGTGCCTGAAAAAAGCGGTCAACTTAGACAGGTGGTCAATTTCACAGGTTTTACTGTATAAGAAAATGAACATTAGTGATATGAGGATGCAGTTGATCAGAAGAGATTGAAAATATCCGATATATATCAAAATATCGGATATTTTTGATATTTTCAAAAATATCATGATATTTTCGAACCCTCACTCTTATACCCTATATAAAGTCTACCTGCAGATCAATTTTTGTTTGATTTTGTTCATTACTTCATGAGATATAGAAGTTACAAATAACGAGAAATAGCGTTTGAGCTATTTGCACCAAAATTAAATCAAACTCCTTTACCCTCTAGGGTCAATACATTGACCAAATGTTGTTTGATTTCGCCCGTTACTTCCTGAGACAAAGCAGAAGCGCATAACGGAGATAATGTTCGAAACTTCATAGACTTAGCATAGGCCTTGATAGATTTTTTTTTTTTTTTTTTTTTTCGAAACGGTTCCTTCCCAGCAATAACCTAAACAAAATGAAAATTTCAGCGAAATCGGTCCGGCACTTCCCGAGTTGACCCCGGTCATACAAATTTGAAGTTTGTGTTTCCTTTATATAAAGGTTATTAAGAAATATCAGCACTTTTGTTAGATGTCTTTCCATCCATAAGCTCATTTCTTTTGCATTGAAAAAGGCGTTCCTTATGACGCCGAAACACGTGTCTGCAGTAATCTGCCATTTGAAGCTGACATTTCTTATTTACTTTTTATGCACAAAGGTATTTAATTAACATTTTAAGATTATTACTTGAAAACAGGGGTGCCCACTAGAGATGAGTTCGGGCTCATTTTTGAGAGCCCGGGCCCGCCCGAGTCCGGGTGGTATTGTCTTGGACCAAAATCCGAGCCCCCCCCCCCCCCCCCCCTCGCCCGAAGGAAACTTTCTTGTACCAAAAACCGAACCTTCTACAATCTGACATGATCTCTCTGTTAATGAAAAATGCTATGTCAAATGATCTTCATTAACAGAAGTTTCTAAATTTTCTCAAAATGCTCCACTTCAAATGCGTTACTTACTGTATGACATATTACAATAATAATCGCAAAAAAACACTATAAAAAGGCGTTTTTTTTTTTTTTTTTGGTTTAATTTTCATATTGATTGAACTGATTTAAATGTTACTTTTATTTTCTCACAGTAGGTAAATGTTTATTTGCTTTGAATTTGTTTGGAGATTGACGATTAAATATCTTTGCTTGAGCCCGAACCCGCTTCGAGCCCGGCCTGAGCCCGTCTCATCTCTAGTGCCCCCCCCCCCAAGGGCAAGGGTTCACTTACCCCTAAATATCGCGAACCCCTCCTCCAAACAGCAAGAGCCCTCCCCTCCCCGAAAAATTAAAAATACTCAATCCCCCCCCCCCCCCCAGGTGTTCACCCCTGCTTGAAAAGAATAGATAGAATATACTCGACTTACTCGTATATTTTACGCACTGATACAAGTGGTTCCGCTAGACATCTCCTCTTTGCCTGGCTGTAGAATAGCATTCTTGTCTTTTTTTCAATATTTGGCCTATGGTCATGAACATTTCGAAGTTTTATAATTTGATTGGTCAAATTTTTCAGATTAATCGAAGCTTTACACCCTTCGACCGTACACTTCCAGAATGATGCGTTTTTTCGTTCTGCGACGTATTCTATACAAATAATCACCATACGACAATAACTTGCCCCCACGAGAAGAATCAATGAAGTCTATACTCATCTTGCCTTGCTCTCTGCTGGCTCCAGTACCGCGAATGATAAAAAGAAAATGGCTAAATGGACATAAAAGGTGTCAGGGAGAGGGAAAAAATAAATTCCCTATCCTACCATGGGGAAAATCTTGATTGACGTTGACCCGCCCCGCAAGGCATCGTGGGGCGAAATCGCGGGAAGGAACGCTGAGCAGACAAAGCGAACTGTCTGTCTTGGGGTAGATCGGAACAAGCATGACTGCCAGAAAAAAAAAGGAGTAGTTTTGTGATCTCCCCACTTCCACATAGACACGACGCAGCCTCAGTTTTTCTGTCAAAAGAATGACCAAGTCTGAAATTTTAATTTTATGTGCAATTTTTAGGTGGAAAACTACTTTTTTGCTACCACTACCAGTGAGGTAGAAAATGAGAATATAATAAGTTCATGCACAATAGAACGCCAAAAACCTGTTTCGTCAAAAATACAAACGCATTATCATGCAGTTTTAATGAATTTTCGTTTGTATTCACTATTCAGTAGACAATAAGAGTTAACTTTTGTTAAAAAGCACTGTTTTGCATAAACTCTGCATTTTGCACTAATTACAGTATTTTAGAATTTAAATTTCTTCTGATCTGCTGATATTTTTTTTTCCAACACAATACAAATACTTTTTTGACTTATCGAAAATAAAAACATTCATAGATGGACTAAAGTGAAATATGAATTTTGTAAACACAATATAAGGCGTATGCGCAAACGAAAGATCTTACGTAAAAGCTATAAAATATTTTTTTTAGGTTTAAGAGTTATAAAAATAATAATAATAATAATAAAAACTAATTTTATTATTTTTGAAAAATTCAATTTTTTTTTTTTTTTTTTTGCATATTTTTTCAAACTTGCAGCCTTATGCGCGAACTGAAGATATCAATTTAGATTTTTTTTAATATTTTCCCCAATTGAAGGTACAAAACTACAACTTTTGAGAGGTAAAGCGATATCGAAATGAAGAATTCGATTTTTTCGAACCACCGTATTATGTACAGTAGAACCTCGTTTTACACGGGGGTTACGTTCCACGGAAATGCCGCGTAAATCGAAACAGCGCAAATTGAGACCTAATAGTAGTGTTAAAATAGGGGTTAGGTTCCGTAGATAAAAAAAATACTTCATTCCATTGACGACTAATTGTATAATAAGTTTAATGTGTACTTATATCGATTTTTATGCTCAACGAAAACATAAATTAATTTCGTGTTCTGTTTATAAAGATGAGCTGGCTATGATGGTCTTACTTTTGGCAGTCATTCAGAATTTTTCCCTGTAATTCTTTGCATAGCATTAACGCATCCATGATCATCTATGAAATCATCCAAGATCATTTTCTATTGTCTAGGAATGGCTCAAAATTTTCAATGTTAACGTTTTTGGTTCTCTGTCATCGATGTCGGTATCCTCGTTGCTTTTGTCCTCCTTCGTCCCTCATAAAAGCTCTTCTTCCAGTGAGTTCTGAACTTTGGGAGTTTAATAACTTTACTTCTGGAAAGAGCTCTGGAACCAATCGCATAAAATATCTCCAGTGGCCCAAGCTCGATTATTAGCACGCCAAAATGAGGTTAATTACATGTAATCTGATATCTTTTAGGAGTTTAGATTTTGAAAGAGGGGATAATTTCGTCTGTATGCACTGCCGCATCCACGTAAAACCGAATCTCGTACGCGTAAAATAAAATAAAGGTGTCAAATCTTAAACCGCGTATAATCGAAGCCGCGTAAAATAAACCTGCGTAAAACGAGGGTCTACTGTAATCACAGTCTGCACAAGTTAGAATTAAAAGGTGTTAGTTTTTGTCTAACTTAGGGGGAGGGGAGCGGGGTAAACATCCCAGTTTTTCAGAAAACGGGCGAGAACATCAATACTATTAAGATAAAATAATGTTAAAATAGGGGTTTGGTTCCGTAGATAACAAAATACTTCTTTCTAGTGATGACTAATTGTGCAATAAGTTTAATGTGTACTTATATCGACTTTTTTGCACAACATACATAAAGATAACATAAATTAATTTCGTGTTTTTTTATAAAGAGGAGCTGACTGTGATGGTCTTTTGGCAGTCGTTAAGAATTTTTCTCTGTAATTCTTTGCAGAGCAGCAACGCATGAATGAACACTTGCGTCGTTTCTATGATAGAATCTTCCTTCACTAACAAATCAAAAAGATCAGTTCTATTGTCTAGGAATGGCTCAAAATTTTCAATGTGAACGTTTTTGGTTGTACATCACCGACGTCGGTATCCTCGTTGGTTTTAGCCTCGTTTTTCACTCCTAAAAGCTCTTCTTCCAGTGAGTTCTGAACTTTGGGAGTTTAATAACTTAGCTTCTGGAAAGAGCTTTGGAACCAATCGCATAAAATGTGTCCAGTGGCTCAAGCTCGATTATTAGCACGCCAAAATGCAGTTTATTACGAGTAATCAGCAATCTTTAGGAGTTTGGATTTTGAAAGAGGGGAAAATGATATCTGTCTGCATTGCCGCATCCGCGTAAACCGAAACTCATACGCGTAAAAATAAAATAAAGGTGTCAAATCTTAAACCGCGTATAATCGAAACCCCGTAAAGGAAGGTCTACTGTATATTCATATTGAAATAATCACTTTCTCTAAATAAAGAAGGTCTACTGTATATTCATATTGAAATAATCACTTTCTCTAAATAAAGAAGGTCTACTGTATATTCATATTGAAATAATCACTTTCTCTAAATAAATGTCACACTATTTCCCAAACAGTATTTTCTTGGTTGAAATTTCGGATTTTTGAAAATCCGAACTACCTATGCTCACAATTAGTTCGGATTTCTACAGTACACGAATTACAGTAAGGACCTCGTTTATCTGGCCCCCTTTTATTCGGATCAAAATTGTAGATGTTTGAAAAAGTTTTACGCTCGCATAAAAATAATGTTTTAAAATTATGGTAGTGAATTATAAGTCCGTCAAACATTCGTTTTTTTAATGGTGATCAACAACGTTTTAACGTACAAAATTAGAAGATGACTGCACACACGTGTTTCGAGGTTTCAGGGACCCTCTTTTCCAATGCAAATAGTGAGCTTTTGGATAAAAAGACATCCAGTAAAAGGAGTCAATCACTGGATTTCTTTTCGTCCAGAAGTTCACCATTTGCATTAAGAGGTTTTCAGAAACCTCAAAACACGCGTATTCAGTAATCTGCAAGTTTTGTGCGTCAAAACGTTGTTCATCACCATTTACTTTTCCGCATAAAGGTAGTTATTTATTTCTTGTTCGTTTTTTTTTTTTTTTTTTTTTCTTTGATTATATGTACAAAGGCTGTAGAAGTCGCTAAAGCCGTTCTTGAAGCTTTCGGCTCAATTTGACTCTCTCTCTCTCTCTCTTTTTTTTTTTTTTTGTTTCAATGTATTTCGTTTTGTACTTGCCATACGACGGCAACAGCAATAACAACATTAAATATTGTTAAGAGTTCGTGATACAACTTCAAACTTTCTTGAAATGACGACACAGTTCTTGAGAAAACACATGAGATTTATTTACAGCTATGTACAGGGAGCGTAGTTACAATTGCTAAATCAATGATCAGCAATTAAACAAATATCAATCAACACCGTAAACTTAACGGTTACACACGTATTTACATCCAAATACGCAAAAATATAGCTAAAAGGCTTCACAGAACAGAGCTAATACATGCTCTCCAGCGTACCGCTAACACGATTCACAAACAAAAACTAACTCAAGACTAACTCCCGCCGTTGGCCGTGGCTATTTATAAATCTCGAAAGAGAAGTTTACACAAAATTCGAAATGCTTCTCGATTTTCTTTTTTTTATTCATTCACGAATCTTATCAATGGAAACTAGGGGGACCGTATATTTCAGTCGAATGTTAGGGGGTTGTATGTACATTATATGAAACTATTTACAGGTTACGTTACAGAGACAATTTTAGATGAAAGACAATGGAATAAACGCCAAATTTAGCTAGATTACAACAAATTAATTACAAAAATTATTACTATTTACAGAATTTGTAATAATATATAACTCTTGAACGGATCATGCAATAATTTATATAAGCTGCCATGGGCAGGGCAGGTAAACGGCTGTAACTGCAAATTTTTCATCTATTGTACGCTAGTTTTATTGTACGAGCTTGCTTATTTAGTTTCTGCTGAAAAAAAGCTCGCAAAAAATGTATAATTCCAACATTTCCCTATTCATACTATTGAACCCGAAACGCGTTTTTTCAAATATCTCGAAACCCATGGGAGCTCATATGCAAAATTTTAAGGGGGTAGGGCTTAGATATTTTCCTCATGGAGATCGATTTCAGTACAGATTAGAGTTATTAAAATTTGACATTTTAAATAACGTATTCGTTAATGGCTGGAGAAGAAATGTTTTTTACATTTTGCAAGTACTAAAAGCAAGGAAGTTCTAATTTCTTAGGGGGGGGGCGCTAATCGGTATTGCATATAAGGTGTGTGTCTGCAGTTTAACTTCGGGGTCGGGGGGGGGGGGGTCAATTTATCGGTTAAAAAAAAGTGAACTACGAAAAACTCGAAGTTTCTATGAATTACAGCCTTGAATTACGACTTTACAAAAATGTGTCCAAAACCTGCGATTTTCTTTTTTTTTTAAACTTTTCTTTGTAATTACAGGAAGTTTTTCAATCGTTACAGGTAATATCCATATTATAATCATTTAGAAAATATTGCTTTTTTAACAAAATTCTAAACGTCTGTTTAAAAATGAGTAAAATAATCTTGCCGCAACTCGTTAAAGGACTTCAATAAAAAAATAAAATAAAAAAAAAACATCCCATTTCCCGAAGAACTTCGAATATAGCTTACATTTGAGCTTTGAGAACTTGAATTGAGAAATTTTACCTAGAAAGAATTCCAGAACCCCACCCATTTTCCTTTCCATTTCCATAGATGGCATACACATGCGTTTTTAAGACTCCAATTTCGAAAATTTTCTTTTTTTTAAGGAATTTTCCGAATCCCCCCCCCCCCTCCCGCAAACATCGCACTAGATCATCTAAAAAATAGTATAACAATGCGTTTTTGGAGTTATAATTTCCAAAATTTTCCCCTGACCCCCCCAATATTTGTGCGTTTCACTTCTTGCTATGCAGATATATTCATATTACTAATTCTTTTTCTCCACATAGTACGTAACTGCAAATTTTCTTATTTCGAGTCCTCAAATTCTAGTGATGCCCCCCCCCCCCCTTAAAAACTAGCAGTTGGGTCCATTCTCTCTTTTACGTTTGAAAAAACTAGTCAAACCGTCTCTTCTTGTTTATGCTGTCCCATCCGCCACTGGGTAAAGATATTACCAGGCTCGGATCTATGAATTTTGGGCCGGCCTCCTTAGAGGCCGGCAATGTATATTTGCAACGTTATAAGTCTTCGTGCTAGTTTTTTTTTAAATTTCACGGGCTTTTGGGCCTCTTAAGGACGTGGGCCCTCCCACGCTGCGGGGTCTGCGGGTACGCAGATCCGGGCCTGGATTTATTATGCTTAATTCTTTTCTCAATTCGTCTCCTATACGCAGAGCTGCCAACTTTTGAGAAACTAAATTAGTGGCAGAGTTTTATGCTGGGGGGGGGGGGATAAAACGGCACATTTAATTACGAATGCAACACGCAATGAATAATTTACGTTTTAAATTCCGTACCTCAGAGCCAGACTGACGCAGGTCCAAAAAATGCGATTTATTAGAGTATTGTATGCTGAAACCTACTCCGTATCGAGGCATGTTCCCGCAAAAAAAGAAAAAGAAAAAAAAATATATTTTACATTTTTTTACCAGGGTAAAAAGAGCGCGCGTCCCATCCTTTGCATGCGCGCCAGAAAAAAGTTTTTCCGCTTGCCTAACACTTCTCTTTGGAAAAAAATGCTAATAATCGATATTAAGTTTTTTTAAACATTAATTGCGGCAAGATTATTTTACTCATTTTTAAACAGACGAGACGTTTAGAATTTTGTTAGAAAAGCAATATTTTCTAAATGATTATAATATGGATATTACCTGTAACGATTGAAAAACTTCCTGTAATTACAAAGAAAAGTTTAAAAAAAAAAAAAAAAAAAGAAAGAAAGAAAGAAAAAGAAAATCGCAGGTTTTGGACATATTTTTGTTGAGTCGTAGTTCAAGGCTGTAATTCGTAGAAACTTCGAGTTTTTCGTAGTTCATTTTTTTAGGGGCTATTCATTAACTACGTAATGGTCCCGAGGGGGAGAGGTTAGAAAAACCTCCACATACCCTTACTTTGGGACGTTGGAGAGGGGGGGGGGTCAAACCCATTCTTACGTAATGTTTTCCAAGTCAACATTTTACATTAGAAATCGCACGAACAAGCGGTTTGGCAGGGATCATTATTTCATTTGCGTCTGGAAGGTAAAAATCGTATTACGTAGGATAAGATAAGCTGTTTTTTACTTGTTTTACAAAAAATGAATAGTGTGAAAAATAATAAAAGAATCGCACCATGGTATGGCATGTTTTATTTTATTTTTAATTAGTATCGCATCATATCTAATATATTTGAAAAATAAAAATCTTTGATTTACGTAAACTGGGAGCCTTAGTGTAATTTAAGGGTACCCACCTAGGAAAGGGGGGGGGGGGGTCATGGCGCGGACTGCGGCATTGAAATTTTAAATGGTGTTGTTTTAAAGAATTATTTTCCCCCTTTTTTTTGGGAGAGGGCTCCTGATTTGGAGGGTACTTGTGTTGTCTGGGGAGCGCCCTTGCTCTTAGGGGGAGGGCACCCCTGGTGTAACTGATCTTTTTCTAACATCATTTATTTGGAAAAACAAAAGGGAATAATGCGTAAGAAAGGGGTGGGGGGAAGGAGTTTTGAAAAATCTTACGTACTCTTAGAGTAGGGGGGAGAAAAGGGTTAAATTTGACAAAATCATACGAACGTCTTTAATGAATGGCCCCTTTTATCTGTTAAGATTTTTAGAACAGAGTTATACAGAACTTGCAGCATTATTTAGAACAGAGGTTTCCAAACTTCAAACCTCCGCGGATCTCCTCCAGAAAAATTACGAACTACGCGGAACCCCTTTCCCCCCTCTGCAAAAAGCATTATTTGACACAGTTAAATCTTTTTCCTTTTCTAATATATTTTTAAGCTTTTTTTTCTTTTAAATTTATTGATTTAATGTTCTGCATATTTTTCTGAGCTTTTGTCAGGTTTTCATTTCTTACATTATTCTGATTTATGAAAATAAAATTCTATTTGAAATTCAACTAGGAATAAAAATGTTTATCATAAAATTTCTATAGCAAGTTTACTAATAAAAATGAACTTTTGAAGTTCATTTGAAGAACAAAACACTGTTAGCCTAGTTTAATGGTTTTAATTTTTCATCTGAGTTGTATTTTTGGCGTATTAGGATTTCCGTTATTAACTATGGGTGTAAATAGATGAGTATAATATCCCAGCTGAAAAAATGTGCCTGAATGTTTGCATTTTACTTAATACAGTTTTGTAACAATATGAACTTCGTCATGTACACAGAATCAATTAATATGTAGTGTGTTTACTTTCGAGAGTTCCGAGCGGGGGGGGGGGGGGGTCTGCCGCTTCCTGCATGTATTTAAGCAAGAACTTTTTTATTCCTCATAAATGTTCTTTGTTTTTGAATTAAAATATCGTTACTCGTCCTTAGTGATGTAAAATACCCGGGTATTTATTTTTAGGGGTAAATACCCAAGGTATATACCCGGGTAAATACCCAAATTGGGTATTTACCCCGGGTATTTATTTCAAAAATTTATATTCAACTAAAACACTTTTCTGTATGTATATATATATAACTAACCATATACAAAACAATAAATTTTTGCCCAAAAATTGTATTTTGATCACATATTTAAAAAATTATTGTGTGAAACAACTTAGCAATCTAATATGATAGTCACATTAAATGTGCTGGATATTCCTAATCAATGTTGATAGCCAAATTTCAGATATAAAAAGCCATTCTACAAAAGCAAAAAGCTTAACTGGTTACAAAAAAAAAGCAAACATCAATTTTTTAAAGTCCTAGTCTTTTATAACCCAGTAATGTGTCCCTGCATGACATCAAAATGTAAAGAAATGTTGCTCAATTTATTATTACTACTTATTTACCTGTATCTTTTGCAGAAATTTCCTCTAAACTTAGTTCAAGTGTCCAGGCATATCCTGCAGATAACGTAGTCCTTAATTGGCTTATTTCATTTTGATATTTTGACTTTCTCTTTTTATTGTATTTCAAGCATATGTATTGAGTGTGAGAAAAAATAGAGATGTTACATCTGTTTTACAATGTCTTAATTTAATACTAAACATAAATGTAGTACAACTTAAATGTTAGCGTAAAAATACTTGATCATTCCTTTTTCAGTAAAATGTGTTTAAAGATGTTTTACGGTTTATGTTAAAAAAAAAAAAAATCATCACCTTTTGATACCACCTAAATTTTTTTGGCAAAATGCGCAGTTATTAGGGGACTTAGACTGCCTTCGGATAAATGTCCAAAAAAATATTGACCATCCCACCTACATCACTAATTGTGTGTATTAAAAATAGTTTGAATAAATTTTCATCATGATGTACCAAGGAGCAAATGCAAATGAGCAAGGCAACAAAAAGCAATATTTTGATTTTTTTTTTCGGTTATTAATGTGAAAACTGTTTCTATATTTGCCACGTTATCACTAAAACACAATAAAATAAATAAATAATATCATAGTATTAATAATTCTTAGTTTATTCTTCCAAACATCCCTCATGCTTCCTTTTTTTTCTTCAATTTGGATATGACTAACCTAGATTGTGATTTTGAAATCCTAAAGTTCATCCTTGAATTGCTTATACTTCTCCAATTATGGCATTGAAAAGAAAGATTCTTTGGTTCATGATATGTTTCTTTCATAATTTCATCAAGTCTTCAATAAAAAATATTATAAACTGTGTAATACATATGCATGTATCAGTTTTACCAATTATTTCATACTTAGATTTTAAAAAAAAATCCCATTCACTTTTTGCATTTTTTTTGTCAAATACCCAGTTTTTGGGTATTTACCCAGGCCTTGGGTAAATACCCGGGTAAATACCCAAAAAATATTTACCTACCCACTGGGTATTTACCCGATCCACATCACTACTCGTCCTTCAATCTCAATTATATTAAACGTTTCAGCTGGATAGTACCGTGAACCCCCTAGCATGAACTCGTGGAACCCCAGACCAAAATTTGGGAAACTCTGATTTAGAATCAGAGGTGAACAACAGGAAAGGGGTCATGGTCCAGATAC
This sequence comes from Uloborus diversus, assembly GCF_026930045.1. Lineage (NCBI taxonomy): Eukaryota > Metazoa > Arthropoda > Arachnida > Araneae > Uloboridae > Uloborus > Uloborus diversus. The sequence continues at coordinate 58,725,111 of NC_072735.1, forward strand.
CGCAATTGAAATTTTCAAGAATGATGTTTGCATTTCGCTCTATATATCTTTTTTGAGAAGGGATGAGGGAGGCGTTCTTGCTGGGGGGGGGGGGGCATTGCTCTTGTGGAATGGGCACTACAACTGTCTTAACAACTTTACAACAACTTTATCTCTTATTAAACAGTATTATTATAAGTAAAATAAATACATTACAACGTCAAATGGCACAAACTGCAGTTTATTGCAGACACGTGTTTCGAAAAGGCTTGACTTTTCATCCATAAGCTCATTTCGTTTGCATTAAAAAAGGCGTACCTTGTAAGGCCGAAACACGTGTCTGCGGTAATCTACAATTGAGCTATTTGATATTGCTAGTTCTTATTTATTTTTTATGCACAAAGGAATGAAGTTAACTTATCATTATTATCATTTGAAAATGAAAGAAGTAAACACAGAAAAGACTTGGCTTACCGATATATTTTACGTACTGGTGTAAGTGGTTCAGTTTTACATCTTTTCTTCAGCTGGCTGTAGAACATCATTCTTGTGTTCTTTTCAATATCTGGCCCGTGGTGATGAGCATCTCGAAAATTTTCAATCTGATTGCCCTTCAGAGTATTCAGAGTAAGCCTTGCTTTGCAGCGCTCAACTGCACACATCCAGTGGGACTTAATCTTCGATTTGTAATGTAACCGATACAAATAATCATTGTAAATCACTAACTTTCCGCCACGACTTGACTCAATAAAACTTACACTCATTCTCAGACGAACGGACGAACGCTATACTGCGAATGGAAAAGAAAATGGCTAAAACGTGTGCAAGAGGAAGATTCTCAACCCCAACCCTAGTCCCCTTCCCCATTATTCGCTCGACCGGGCATTGGCGCCAGACGTTGATGGGTGAGTAACGCCCTCTTGAGTGGATCAATGCCAAGGCAGGACGAAGGGAGATTTCCCCGTTTGTAAGGAGATGGAGTCATTGTAGGGATTTTTCCACCCTCGTAACAACTCGAATGGAAATCGACTTGCATAATATCAGCAGATAAAACAATAAATTATTCTCTTTTTTCATGAAATATAAAGTAAATGCTTTTTGAGTTTGATTGAAAGTTTAGCAATGAATAAACAAATAAAAAAAATATTATTAAAATCTTGTGTCTATGAAAACCACAGTAACGGAGCATAGGTCCATAGATTTACGCCGTTTTCAGTACATTTCAGCTGTTGTTTTCTTGTAGTAAAGCTGAATGTACATTTACTTTTTTTCTTTTCTTTCTTTTTTTCTTTTTTTTTTGCTTTGTTTTGTGTACAATTTATTTAAATTTGAAAACTTATTATGCTACAGTATTTTGCATTTAGTTATGTATAGTGCATAGTTAGACTTGCCAGATTTCTGAAATGTTCAACCGGGACACCGGATGCTCCGCCCCCTCCCCCCTTAGTGAGTATTCAAAAGGGTACAGATCCCTAACTGATTTTTAAAGTGTTTTTGACGGTTCTCAATGCTATAAATAAATGGTTACTAATTATGAACCAAATCCAGGAATAATTAATGACGCATGCAGATAAATTTAAGCATCTTATTTCCTGCATATTACTATTCAAAAGTTATTTTAGTAAGATGAGACTCTTTCAAGAATTTGGACATTATTTACAAGTACTTATTATAAATTATGGGCTGGGACTTTTATTAGAAAGTCTTTTTTTTGGGGGGGGGGGTAATCTTGTTGTAAAAAATCCTCACAAGCTGATATTGATTCTACATGCCAATGTTACGAATGACAAGTAATTATCCTAAATAATCCTTCAACGTTAACTATTTTTATACTTTTTTGGTCATCTGAAATCCTTCATTTTCCTCTTTTTTTTGTTAAACAATAAGAGTAAATTTATATTTTTGTTAAGATTCATATTTTTTTGTTTCAAAATCAGCATCATGCATTGCACTCCCTTCCAAGTTAGTTGTATGAGTAAAAAAAAAATAAGTTCCCAAAATTTTCGCAGTATTATGCTTGTTTTTACGACAGCTTATTTTCCAGATGTTTCATTTCGTAAAGTAAAGTTTACTTAAAATAGATCAAGTTTACTATGAAGAAAAATAAATTTTCATTCTTACTCAGTCTACTTTTGTACTGTTCGCAATTTACGAAATAATAATTAGCATGAAAATGCAATCGCAGATGTTAAACTGCTGTTTCATTCTTAGAAATTTTTTAAACTACTTCCCACGGTGCATTATGCGAAGAATTGCATTATGAGAGTTGAAGGATGCGCATTATGCGAAGAAACGCATATTTTCAGCTTCCGTTACAAGAATAGGATTTATTAAATATTAACTACTAATTACGTTTGGTTACAATGTATGAAATTGATATATAATATTTCTTTTTATTTTCATTGAAAATTATTTAATAATGTGAAAATTTGCATGAATATGATTTTCAGTATATATGAGGTATTGAGAAGCAAAGGGATGTAAGTAACAAAATTGAAAATTGTCTAGCTAGTACAAATGGTCGGTCGACCTTTCCTCTGTCTTGGGGCAAGATGTAGTACTAGTAGCCCTAGTAGGTGCTGCTGTACAGCATAACATAGAGTCAATTTTAAATGAATCCCTTCCTAGGACCTGAATAGTCCACTTAGACCAATTTGTTTCTCACTGCCTCATATATATTTAAAACAATATTGAATTTGTTTTTGATAAATTAAAGTTTTCGCAATGAGAAGGATTGTAGCTTTAAATACTTTTTCCACCGTTATTTTTTCTCGCTTAATTTCTATGCTCTACAGTGTGCAAAGTTGATTATTCTGTCTTTCTAAAAGTTGATTCTGCATAAATTAAAACAAATAAGGCCAATTTAGTAATAGTTCAAACAACGAATTCAAATAATAGAAAGTGGAAAGAACTACACTAAACTTGATGCATTAAAATAAAATCCCTCCAAATATCCCCATCGCAGAATGCTTCCCACATCAGCTGTCCACAGTTTGCTCTTTCAAAACCCATTCTCCGCTTCTTAATCCCGCGACCCCCGCGCCCTTTCCATGCAGGCTGACAGGACGCGCGACGCATGGTTGCCAGGTTTGGCTAAAACTAGCTCATTCGGCTATTTTGATCACACTTAGAAAAGTTTTAGAAACTTTTGCTCCCTACGAAAAAAACACACAATAGCATCAACTAGTTTACCAGAGAGATGAACTTAAAATATAAATTAAAACAATAAACAAGAAGTTCCGTCTAGAACTAGACGAGCCTACTTTCCCGTATACCCATACTACTTTCTAGTACCTGATCAATATTCTCAAAAATAGCTAAAATCGCAAATTTTTTCAAACATATTTTTTTAATATTTTAAGCCGATTTCTAGGAATAAAATATTCCTTACTTTTCTTCAAAAAAACGAACAAATAAAAAAGCAGCACCTTTTAAACAAAGCAGCTAATACACTTCTTTCCATTAAAAAATTTTTTTAACAGCTTTGAAAACGAAAAAATAATAATAAGTTCATTAAAATAAAGACATCATATTAAAAAAATCGTTTCTTTTTCCCCTGTTGCCGAAAATAATTTTTTAAACGAATTAATGCACTTACCAAAATATAAAAAAAACAATAAAATGTCAACTTAAAGAAATAATTTTCATTGTCAAAAAAAAAAAAATCGTCTGCGCATATTTTTCGAGTTTATTCACCAAAACTAAATACCTAAATTAAAACTTTAGCGTGAAAATAAAAACAAATCATATCAACAATAATTATTTCACAGTTAAAACCACAGCAGCGGAGTCGGAGTCGGAGTCAATCTCATTTTGGGATAAAAGAGTCGGAGTGGAATATCCAAGAATCGGAGTCAGTCATTTGTCCTCCGTGTATAAATGTTTGCCAAAGCTACGAAGTCAGAGTCGAAGTCGGGGAGTCGGAGTCCGATTAATTGTCGGGAACAGGAGTCAGAGTCGGTGTCAGGTCCCCCTAAATTCTCGGAGTCGGGAGTAGGTCGTCAAGAGCTATTTCCAACAAAGTTTGTTTGAAGTAAATCCGCCTTCAAGTACGGAATCTACATTGACTTTCAGTTTCCCCGTAGGCGCTAATGTTAAGGGATTTGAACTGTTCAAAATTGAACGGAAAATTGTTCAAATCAAAAAGATATCTTATATACAAGTTTTTTATCAAAAGCTTTTTCCTACAAAGTTTTTTTGAAGCAAATTCGCCTCACAGTTCGGAATCGCTTTGAATTTCCCCGTAGGCGCTAATGTTAAGTTTTTTTGAACTGTTCAAAATTGAACAAAAAATAGTTCAAATCAAAAAGTGAAATATGGGAATGAGGTGTCCTCGCCGAGATCTTTCGAACAAAAAAAAGTTTGTTCGAATCGGACTATTCATTCAAAAGTTATTAGGGGGGACAGACAGACAGACCGACAGACAGACCGACAGACAGACAGACCGACAGACAGACAGACAGACCGACAGACATTTTTCCCCATCTCAATACCCTACTTTCCAATTTTTAATTTTTCAATATTTATTTAATTATTTTATTTATTTTTGACTTTTTTTTGTTTTTCACGATATTTTTAAGATGCATTAAGCCTTCTTTCATGCTTTTTTCTTCTTTTTCTGACTTTTACTGGGAAAGTAGGCTAAATAGTGAATTAATTTTTTTATGAAATACAAGGACTGAAACTTGAGCTATTCGCAACTCCAGAGCTCTAATACGCTACCTTGCGGTGATTAACAATACTACCGAAAAAGGTAAAACATTCTGTTCCACGTGTTTTCTTTGGAGTAAATTACAGGCTTCAGACAGTTTATATGGTATAATATAATTTCAGAGTAATAGAAGCTTCCTACAAACACGATTAAAAATTACTGTCATTCAATAAGCCTCAAAGCAAGTTATAACTTACAGCATTTGTTTGCTTTACTTTTTTCATCTGCCATCAGGCAGTGGCTACAGCGCCCCCTATAGTTTACTGGACTTGCGAATATACACGTTCAAAATATATAAAAAAATGCTAATAGAAATTCAATGGAGGGGCGAGCCAGACCATAGGTGACCATTGAACTATAAGTACTTATAGTTCAATGTAGGTGACACCGTCTGAATCCTATCCAATACAGAAAAATTCACGTAAAATTGAAAGGTGTAGGAACTGAGCTTTTGGGTGTGCCCAGAGATTGCAGTACAAGTTTTGTGGTATTCACAACACACTAGTTTTATGAAGATAAAAGCTATGATTCAAAAAAAAAAAAAAAAAAAAAAAATGTTGGTAGATATAGTGGGGTTGTTTCCTTCAGTCAAAAGTAGTACTTTCAGTCACTGAAATTGATAGAATAAGCAAAAAAAAAAAATAAATAATAATAATTGGACCCAGAAAATTCTTTTATTTTCCCAACAGCTATTTTTAATTAATTTTTTTAAACTGTCCGATTTTTCAAACAAGGCGTGGTCTTGATGACGTCACAAATGATTCTCTTTGGCGCATCTTTGTACCGCGTTTCCACGTTATGATAATCAAGAACACTGTTAAAAAAGCCCTGAAAATTCAGGTAGTTTTCTGACTGATTTTAACAGAATATTTCTGTAATAGCTTCAAAACGTATTTTTTCCTTACAAAAACAGAAATATCACGAAAGAAAATAACGAAAACGGAATTTTTTCCATTTTTAGGGTTGCCGCTGTGCTGTACTTTGTTAGTATTCTGATTAGCCGATAAACGTCACTTTTTGATTGTGCTTATTAAATCGCACTGTTACATGTTGTTAATTAAAAGCTTATTTAGATAACATCTCAGATGTTTTAGACAAAATAGATAGCTTGCTATTTCATGTCTGGAGAGTAATATACTCGTATGTCGAAATTGTTTTTACTCCTTTAGGCTTTGTAGGTTTTGAAAAAATGATCGAGCCATTTTCAGACAGGCCGATGTGTTTTGATCCCCCCGGTGATTTGTTGTGGATTTTACTGAGTCAGTATTAGAATATTATTGCGGTGTATTATTTTGCTCAATACTTCGAATAATTCTATTCGTTAGTCATATTGTGTGTTCTAGTGGTGAGAATAGTTTTAGGATCTCGTGTTATCCATTTAAAATAAAGGCTATTTATTGGATTACTTGTATCCAGATGCAATGGAGATACTTAAATTTAGCACCGCTGGTCACATGTAAGTATTGTTGAATATCTTTGTATATGTTAATATACAAATGTATTTTTCTTGTTAATATGCATTTGATAGAATTCCGATTGTAGCTGATTTAGAATTTATAGAACTATTATAAAGTTATTGTTTTTGCTCTAACGCATTGTATTCTTTTGAAAGTCATTAAAACATTAAATGCCAACATTTCGTATCAACCGGAGATTATCGTGGTTGCGAGCAAGACAGAAAGAATCACTCAGTTTTTTTTTTTTTTTTTGACTGATTGAAAGTAAACATTTTAAATCTCTAAATAAAAGTATTTCTTGTTGTTATATTTTTTGCGAAAAGGCATAGTAGATTGTTAATCTTTGAAAATACGGTTAAAATTTTGACAAGAATAAGTTTTCTTGACTACTTAGGAATCTGGAAACATTCATTACTCATTTCGGGATTTCATTTATAATAATAAATATAAATTACTTAATTTATTTTATTAGGATCTCATCCAACAACTTATTTGAGATTATTGCAAGTTTCTTGTAAAAACATTTCGGGTAAAACGAACTGATTGATATGTTTAGCCTAAGTATAATGATTATGCACTAAAAATCTATGTTGCTATTCCAATGAGTGAAAAATGCGGAAATCACCGGGGGGGGGGGGGGCAGTGGTGGCGCTAGGAAATCCCCGATAGGGTGGCAAACTTGCCCGACAGGGGGGCATAGCCAAATTTTACTTTGCAAGATTCCTCCCCCTCCCCCCAGAGCCTGATCATCCTGACATTGGACATGGGGCGCATTTCTATTTCAGGAAATTCATTTTGTGCCTCCTCCCCCCCATTTCAGTTTTTTTTTATATGTTGAAGCAATAAAATATTTCGATACTTGCGTTTTTACACAACCATACTAAATTTGGTGGTACCTCATATCACAATGTAATATATGCATTTAAAAAGTAGAAGAGATATAGTAGTATACGATAAATATATAAATGTGGTTAAACTTTGCAGTAAACTGTAAATACCAAAATGATCTATCATATAACTTTTAATAGTAAATACAGACTGAATTTGGAGTGGTTTTCTGATTTGCAAAGAGATCACACTTTTAAGGCGAATTTTTAACAACAAATAGATTTTTTCCTTGTTTTGGCATTTGCAAAACTATCAATGATACCTTTGTACTCTAGATTCTGAGTGAAATCATTATTTATTTTTAATTAACATGATAAATTAAGGGGATTTTAGCCCCCCCCCCTGAAATCTATGAGGAAGGGCCTATGCCCCACATGCCCCTGCGGTAATCAGGCTCTGCCCCCCCCCCCTAAAGGCAAAAAATAAAAAATTTAAAATAGATAAAATGAAATATGTAGGGAAAAAAATCAAATTTAAAATGAAAAACATGAAACTAGGCTTTTGTGAGCAGGGTCATCGCGAGATCAATAAACTAGAACTGTCTGAGAATCAGGAATTGACGAAAAGTCTGACTATGATGTAAAATCATTATAAATGTGTGCCCAACAGAATTTTATGCAGAGAAAGAAACTTAACAACAGGAATTTAGTTGTGCTTGTAGAAATTAGGGGGGTCCGGGGGTTCTCCCCCGGAAATTTTTCGAAATTGTAGCTCTGAAAACGCAATTTTAGATGATCTTCGGTAATTTCATGGAGAGAAGGATTTGGGTGCTCACCCCCAAAGAATTTTAAGAAATTGAAGTCGAATAAACGAACTTTTAGTCGATCTGTAATGGTATTTTATAGGGAGTGAGAGTCGAGGTGCAGCCCCGAAAAAGTTTTAAAATTCAAGTTTCGAAAACACAATTTTAGGTCATGTTTGGCAACGTTAGGGTGATGGGGTTAGTGACCAATTAAGATACTGAGGGTTCCCCCCCCTTCCGTAATCAAACCTTATAAACACACAAATTTACGGAGGGAAACTCCAGGGCTCAAGGTTATAGCGGTGCTATCAACTAGCTCAAAATATTTATTGAGGAGCAGAGAAACCCACATCTTAAGCAAACAAAAGAAGAGCAACTAATATTAAGTTAAAAAATTCAAAAGAAACTTGAGCCCGATACCTAGCTTTATATTAAGATGAACCTCGCGAGTCAGAACATGTATAAAATTAAATTTATTTATATTTTCTTTCATTATGTTATTTTTCCGGGATAACTTGGGAAAGCATGAAAAAGGGAAAACGATTACAACTACTAAGTTTTGCTAGCGCAAAAGCAGAATCAAGAGAAAAAATTGAAAATCTTTTGAAGAGCCTATTTTGCTAAAACCCATTACAAGTATTTTATTTGATAACAAATAGAAACTGGAAATGGGTAAAAATTTTGCGCTAAAAAAATTGGAAAAGATGCAAATTTTTACGATTTTTAATTAATTTGTATGGTAATAAAAGGTCTACATCGATTAGGCCTAGCTGGTGGTGGATGGAGCCGGCGAGCAACCGGGCTAATCAGATAAATAATCATGATAGTTTCATAGGGGCCGCAAACATATTTCATTCCTAGATTTTTAAATATCATCGTACAAATTACAGCTATTTGGAGGAAAATGTGTGGGCCGCCTAAGCATGTTTGAAATAGAAAATAAAAGTTAAAATGTAGTGAGCGAGATTTAAATTATTGAAATGAATAGTCACACCAGCAGTTCTAAGCAAGACTACGGAGTCGGAAGAAAAATGACCGACTCCGACTTCGGGAAAGAGCCTTCGACTCTGATTCCAAGAACTGGCATGGTTGCAGATTTTAAGGGAAAATGATCGACTCCGACTGTTGAATTTTTAAACCTTCGACTTCTGACTCCGACTTCTTTACCTAAAAATCAGTCCGACTTCAACTTCTCTCCGTTGGTTCTAAGTTTTTGAAATGTACTAAACAAAAGTAATGTGTGTGTGTGTGTGTTTTGTGTAATCCAAAAAAAAAAAAAAACGAAACTTGATAATATGATCGGCACTATGCTAAACTCGGTACAAACGAAGGTGAAAAATCGCGAATCTCGTTTTTCAAATTCAATGGTTTGCCGTAGTACTCAAAAAGGGCTATTACTACTGTACACTCCCCATTATCCGCGGAATTAGTGACCCAAGTACCGCGGATAACGAAAGTCGCGGATAATGCGAAAAAGGTTTAAAACCAGAGGTAAAGAGACAGAAATTATCTTTTGCTTGCGAATGATTGTATTGTAAATAAAACGTGAAACGTTTAAAAGAGATGCGGCAACATTAAAAAATATTTGTATTTCAAGCTGTACAGAACTAAAATAAACTAAAATTTAAATCATGAGTAGGAACTTTCCGTCAACCTAAAACATTCAACAGCCCAGAAGTGAAAACAGTGACCACAACAAAAAAGACCACCCCTGTCAGAGAATTCCCAGAAGACCTGTAGGCGTTTTCCTAACCTTTCTCAATCGGAACAGATGATAAGGATATAATGTCGTACGCTCCTTAGGGGATAAACTAGGGGTCTTCAGTAAACACATGTGTTTTACCGAAATCAGCTGAACGCTTTCCCTGCATACCGACTTTCACGTTTTTTGAGAAGGAGCACTTGTTGTGGGAAAGGGGAAAAAAAATCTGGGACGAATTGATTTCAGATCCGCGGTTTTGAAGAACAAAAATTTTCAACTATTTTTTTTTTCTTTTTCCGAGACTTTCGCGGATAATCCGCTCGTGGATAATCGAGAGTTTACTGTACTTCAAACAATAAGATTTACACTTAATGTTATTTATAAAAATCAAAACATTGAAAATAACTAAAGCGTCTGGTGGACAAAAATATTGTTTCGGCTCTCCTGAAAAGAGCCAATTTTCACATTCGGTAGTTCAGCATAGTGCCGACGATATTACGCCATAAACAGACTTATTAAGTATCAAAGTGATTAACATTAATTGCACTAGTTTCTTTTGTGTAAGGTTTTTCTTTTTTTTAAAATTAACTATATACCTAACTTGTTTATTTTTCAAAGTTTTTGAAGCATTCATAATTAGAAAATGCATAACCATTAGTTTCAAACTTTTTATTAAACATGCCAGTTGAAATAGGTCATAATTTCAAATTTTAAGTTTTAATTCACTTCCCAGACTAAGGGGGGAAAATGTAAATTCAAAGTCTTACCCCAAAATTTATCTACATAGACCATTTTTGCAGATCTACGGAGTCAGAGGGAAAATGGCCGACTCCAACTCAGGGCCGGATTTAGACTTAACGGGGCCCTAAGCTATTTTAGGTATGGGGCCCCTTTTTGCAGTTTTAACAACGTTTCTCTCGGTAGTGTAAGAGAGGCATTTTTTTCCCTTTACTATGTCTATCTCTTTCATCTGATACATACAGCAATACTTTAATTTTTGATGATCGTGTTTTAATGTGTTTTCCCTGATGTCCTGTGTTGGATTGACCTTAAGAGGGGAAATGTTATCAAAAAAGTCACACATGACTCCGCTTTAAGTGGAGTATAAAATATTCCCAATTGTAGGGGGTCCGGGGATTTCTTCCCCGGAGGAAATTTTGAAAAATAGATATAAAATTCCGCATTTTGAAGCCTTATAAGATGTAGTTGGAACTACAAAAATATCAGGACAGAAATAGGCAAACAAAACTTTTTTTAAGTTATAAACTCTTTCAAAAATTAAGATAATACACAGTAAAAATTGTTTTTGATTCGAAAAACCAATGACAGCAGTCGACAGAGAGAAACAGCGCGGGAAACGAAAAGACAACGCATTGCTTCGTGCTCACATTGGCTTTCGATACAATTAGTTTTTAATCACCCCTCTAATTCACTGACAAACAATTCAACTCCGACTCCTTTACCTTAAAATCAGTTCGACTCCAACTCTCACTCCGACCCCGCAATCACTGGCAGTGTTACAGGCATTGAGGGAAAATGACTCCGACTCTTGGAATTTTTAACCAACAAATGCCGACTCAGACTCCTTGTCTCGAAAATCTGTCCGACTCCGACTGCGCAACACTGCTTTTTTACACTATTTTAGTACTTGAAAAAAAGCATATTAAAAAAAAGAAGAATATAGCTTGCAAAAAGAAAAGAAAACTTAAGCAAGATTGAGTCTGGTATCAGTCTGTAAGTTGGTTTGATCGATCTCGAAGGAGCAATGTTGACTTTTGAATTGGACTTGGTCCGATCAAATGATTACAGCGCTCTGGGCTAAGCGCAGCTTTTACTTTAAGTTAGAAACATATGTTTCGACTACAAAATAACATCTGAAAAAAAATAAATTTGGAAGCAAAATGTATGTTTTCAATTGCTTTTAACATATGACTTATTTATGTATTTAATTTTGCCTTTTCCAAAAGGTTCGCCCTCCCCCTCCCCCAAACATTTTTCTCAAAAGGAACCCAAATCCGATGCATTATCAACCCGACGTTTAATAATCCAATGATTGTTTAGTTGTGCCAAGCCCGAATGTTTAGTAAATCATTCTCCATTCCCAACAAAACTATTATGCAGCCAACAAACAAGATCGATATCAGTTTTTGAGAAAAATGTATTTAAAATGTTAAACATTTATTTGCTTTTATTATATTAGTTCAAAGAATTTTTTTCCTGCATTTAGCATTTTCCGACAAGACATCATTGCACTAAAAAATTAAAACATTAAATCTACTTTAGTACACTTCCTTGTATGAGGTAAAAGGATCGTTTACTCATCGATATGTTTTGTTGCAGAATAATCAAAAATAATCAGAAAAGTTGTAAATATAACTATAGCAATAACTTACTTGTAACTTCTCTTCTGAGTGAATATAAAGTACTTTAAATCGCATCAATGAGTGCGGTCTGCGTCTGCGCACTTGACATGCCGATGAAGAGCTGTTTAGCGAATGTAATAGAAAAGCAAAAATCTCCGAAGCATGTTTTTTCTCCGATGACAACCCCCCCCCCCCCCGCCTCTCGTCTCGTCCTGGCTATTGTCATTCGGTACGTATTTGTCTCGTAACCCGATGACGACGCCTTAGGTCTGACCGGTAATCACCACTACATTCTGCAGGGACGGGGATCGGGGATGGTACTCTTTTAGTCTAAGTGGACACCCTGAGGTCAAAACCAGCTCATCCACACCCTGCATCGACAAACAGAAATTTCAAGGATCAAAACACACCATTTCCCCCGAAGCAATAGCTATATTTTGTCACCATCTGGACGACGTTATACGGACTCGGGCTAACCTTGCCTCAAAGGGGATTGATTTTTTGCTTCCTTTTATATATATATATATACAAATATATAAGATACTTCTACTTTTTTCTACTAATTTTTTTTTTCGAGTTCATACACTGTTAAAAAAAACCTGAAAATTCAGGTAGTTTTCTGACTGATTTTAACAGAATATTTCCGTAATGCTTCAAAATGTATTTTTTCCTTACAAAAACGTAAACATCCCGACGAAAACGGAATTTTTCCATTTCTAGGGTTGCGCTGTGCTGTACTTTACTCCGATTAGTCTTCAAGTCATGATAAACATCACTTATTGATAGTGCGTATTAATCGCACTGTTACATTTTGCTAATTAAAAGCATATTTAGAATAACAACTCAGATGCTGAAGACAAAATAGATAGTTTGCTATTTCATGTCTGGAGAGTAATATACTCGTATGTCGAAATTGTTTATACGCCTTTGAGCTTTGTAGGTTTGGAAAAATGTTCGCGCCATTTTTAGACTGGCAGATGTGTTTTGATCGCCCTGGTGATTTGATGTGGGTTTTACTGAGTCAGTATTAGAATATTTTTGTGGTTTTAATATTTTGCTCAATACTTTGAACAATTCTATTCGTTAATCATGTTGTGTGCTCTAGCAGTGAGAATAGTTTAAGGATCTCGTGTTATCAATTTAAAATAAAGCCTATTGGATTAGCTGTAACCAGATGCATTTAGCACCGCTGGTCATATGTAAGTGTTGTTGAATATCTTTGTACATGTTAATACAAATGTATTTTCCTTGTTAATATGCATTTGATAGAATTCCGATGATAGTTTATTTAGAATTTATGCAACTATTATAGAGTTATTTTTTATTGCTCTTACGCATTCTTGAAAGTTAATACACTAAATGCCATTTCGTATCTATACCGGAGATTATCGTGGTGTGCGAGCAAGATAGGAAAAATCACTCTTTTTTTGGGGGGGGGGGGGGGGGATTCGCATCACAGTTCGGAATACTGAAAGTAACTATTTTAAATCTCTAAATAAAGGTGTATTGTTGATCTTTAATATATACAATGAAAGTTTTGGCTACAATAAGTATTTAATTTAATTTATTAAGATCTTATCCAACAACTTATTTGAGATTATTGCAAGTTTCTTGGAAAAACAGTTCGGGTAAAACGAACTGATTGATATATGCTTAAGTAATAATGATTATGTACTAAAAATCTACGTTGCGATTCCAATGAGTGAAAAATTTGGATATCATTGGGGGTGGGGGGATGTAGCATCTGAACCAAAAATTCTTCACGTGCATGTCAATGGTTCTGTTTTTAAACACAATAGATATGCGGTACTCTCTATCAGGTATATTATTATATGATAACGTTAACCTGCTTTTAATAGCATTTTATTTGACATATTCTGCAAATAAAAATATCATATTTTTCATGTATGTTTTTCCATGCCACCCCAGACAATGTACGACGAAGGGAATATCGAACAGTATCAGCAGGGATAATTGGTGTCCTATTCAAATCCATCAATTTTTCTGCTAGTACTATTTGATTAATTTGACTCATCTGAAGTTGATATAAAAAGTTTTGGTCAGCAAATGGATGCTTGATATGTTAGGTAAGTTCTCTCTCCAGATGTTAATTTAAAAAATCTTTGAGTAACAAATGCAAATAAAAAAAAGTAATAATTTTAGAACAGTTAACTATATCTGTATTATATATCATTTTAAACAACTAAATTTTTAATGAAACGAAAAGTCAATACTTGACATATCTTTTTAAATATTTTTTGAAAATAAAATCTTTTTACATAAATACGGGAAAGTGAGAAATGGAAAAAATATCGTAATGAAAAAATAAGGAACGTAAATTCTGTTAAAACACAGAAAGATCGTAAATTAACGGAAAAATAAGAAATGGAATTTTCGTTCAGTCACGAGAAATTTATAAACGGAAAACTACAACTACGGAGAAATAAGAAATGGAACTTCTGTTAAATCACGGAAAGTCATTGAACGGAAACGTAATATTTACGGCAACTTTGCTGCCGGTACTTTCTCCGTTATTTTCAGGAAATTTTTTTAACAGTGTATATGAGAAAATTATATCATTTACGATAAACGCCAAAACAAACAGATTCCCCGACGAAATACTAAATTTTCCCCGACGGGGGGGGGGGGGGGCAAGACGCTTCCGACGAGGGGGCAATTGCCCCCCCTGCCCCTCCCTTGGAGCCACGTCTGGGGGGGGGGGGGTATACATCATCTGAGCCAAAAATTCTTCACGTGTATGTCAATCATTCTGCTTTTAAACACAGTAAATTGGTATACTCTCCAATCAGGTATATTATTCCATGATAAAGTCAACAGGTTTTTAGTGGTATTTTATATGACTCATTCTTCAAATAAAAATATTCTATTTTTCATATATGCTTTTCCATGCCACCCCAGACAATGTACGACGAAGAGAATATCGAACAATATCAGCAGGGACAATTGGTGTCATATTCAAATCCATCAATTTTTCTGCTTGTACTATTTGATTAATTTGATTCATCTGAAGGTGTATGGTAGGTAAGTTATCAAGCAAAATTTTCACTTAAAATATATTTTAGTAATAAATACAAATTAAAAAATAATAGTTTTTGAAAGGTTATCATTTTTTCTATTATACATATATCATTTTAAAGATATAATAAAAAAACGAAATTTCAGTAAAATATGTGAAAATGAAAAACGAAAAAATAGCGCAACGAAAAATCAAGAACCGAAAGTTCTGTAAAGAGACAGAAAATTTAAAAACGGAAAAAGAGATGAACAGAAAATTTAAAAACGGAAAAATAGATCAACGGAAAGAAAAGAAATGGAATTTTCGTTAAATCACGGAAAATTTATAAATGGATGAACAGAAACGGAGAAATGAGAAATGGAACTTCTGTTAAGTCACGGAAAATAATTTAACGGAAATGTAATATTTACGGCAACTTTGCTGCTGGTACTTTATCCGTTATTTTCAGGCAATTTTTTTAACAGTGAAGCGAATTAAAATTGCGCTCTGTGCTTGCTATCAACCATATCGTTGCCAATACACGTGAGTAGAGATGCGAATTAAATATTTTGCTCTGTGAATGGCAAAGCGAATGGCATTTCATCATTTGTGATATCATCGGCAGAAGCGTAAACAATAAAAGCGTAACGATTAAAGTAATTTTTTAAAAAATATTAAACTTTAGCAAATTATTTAAAAATGGTCAGATCCTATGTTTTTAAGCATGCTCTTTCAGAAAAAAATAATTTTAAAATTTTAGAAACGATCCCATTAAAAGATGCCCCTGAAGGAGATTCATAAATGCACATGACAAATGATTTGCATAGACAAAGGATCCCCAAACCTGTAAATCAACCACTGTATTCCGCTATAGAGCCTTCAGAGGGGCCTCCAAATTATTGCAGGCCTAGGGCCTCACTTTTAGTTAGTCGGGCCTTGAGTGTGCCCATGGAAATTATGTCTTGACTACAATTACCATGATTTCTCAATTCTCATGCAGAAAAGAACTTTTAAAAATATTTTCCTTTCACATAATAACGCACTCCGGCAACAAAAATAACTAAACTCAAAAAAAAAAAAAAAAAAAAAAAAAACTAGTATCCAGCATTTAATTGAATTTTGGGTGACAAAACTTCGCAGCCGAAACTTCGTCGAACAAAACTTCGCATGGACAAAACTTCGCGCGGTTACAACTATACCCAGATAAAACTTCGCCAGCACAAAACTTTGTTGGTCTGGAGGAAACTCATACGGTCAAAATTTCGCCTGACAAAACTTTGCCTGGACAAAAATCTAGAAAATTTAATGTATCATGCATAAAAGTTGAAATAAGGAAGAAGTTAAAAATAGTTCTTGATCTTTTCCAAACTAATATAAATGTGTTTTTTTGCAAACATAATTTTAAGAATTGAATAAAAACTATTTTAATGATAAATAAAAAGGTTATAAAAATTGACATTTTTATTAAGTTTGAAGCTTCAATTAAATGATTACAATTGGAAAGCTTAGAACATAAATTTTTGGGTAATTATTAGGGGGTTACATTCTGACAAAAACTTTTTTTGAATATTTAAAACCTCAAAATTTTTTAATCATCAAAACTTCTTAAATTAATGAGCTACATTAAAATTATTATTATATAATCAAGAAATTTCTGTATTTTTCTATCATTTTTGGAAAAGTAATCAATTAATTTTAATTTAATCTTAATTAAATTTACATCAATTTATTATTTAATTAACTTGGTATACTTTAATTCATAAAAGAAGAAATTTGCTGGTTCATTTTGAAAAATTAGTTGTTTGCATAGTGTGCTCCTAATTTGTCCTTGGAAATCATCGAACAATAACACCCCTCCTAATCCAAGTCTTCTAATTCAGCCTTAAAATTAGTTTAACTTTTAGTAACAAAATTAACTTTATAATTGCTGTTATTTTCGGCAACATTTTAAAAGCGGATTTCGAGCATTGTTTAGTTTTCTTGTTCTTTATTATCTATTTGCTTCATTAAAATATACAAATTTGTAGGGCTCGACCGATGGCATTTTTTTGGCCGATGGGCCGATGCCGATTGTTGGCCGATTGTTCAAAGATGGCTGATGGCCGATAGCCGATTGTTTTCCTCCAACTGGCCGATTGCCGATGGCCGATGCCGTTGGCTGATGGCAAAAAATAAAAAAATAATAATTTGAATTCTGATGTTTTTAATTCAAATTATGTTTTTCGCAATCACGAGTTGCGACAGGACCCTACTCATTGGAGTTATTGTTTCTAGAAACTGCTCCTGTCCCCCCAAACCTGCCCCTTCTCCTGGGCGGTTACGTGTGTATAGTTGTGTGTGTAGAAGCGCATGCATGTGTAGGCTTGTGTGTGCGTAGATCTGTGCATACACGTAGGCGTGTGTGTCTCTCTGTGTGTATAGGCGCTTGTGCATATGTAGTCTTGTGTGTGCGTAGACTTGTGTCTCTCTGTGTGTATAGGTGCTTGTGCATGTGTAGTCTTGTATGTGCATGGACTTGTGTATGCACATAGGTGTATGTGTGTGCGTGTGTATGAGCGTGTGTAAGACATGGACGCCACCGACCGGGAGAAGCGGATTTCGGGAGACATTGCTCGGGACCGGAGGAGCCGCGCCTGCAAAGGGAGGCGGGGAGGGGGGGAATAAAATAAGCGTAACGTCAAGAACAGTCAAATGAGAAAAACAAGCAATCGTGATTGCTCAAAAAAATCTAACAGATATATATTGATAAGATTGTCAGGGATTTAAAGTATTATTGATTCAATTCACTTCACTTCCTTTCTACGAATAAGGAACTGTAATCCCAAAAAAAAAAAAAAAAAAAATCAGATTTCGACCTAAATTTCTATTTTACGATCACCCAATTTAAACTTCACAAGCTTTTTCGGCACATCTGTACATGAATTTGTACCTAAGAACAAATAGATGACCAAAAAAATCCATTTTGAACGCCTCCTTAGTTAATTATCGCAAATTCTCTTGTGATGGCTTCATGCGCGTAAACTTGCGTCACTCAAAAACGTTTTGAAATAGTAAGTTCAAAACTCATACGTACGTAGTATGATCTAAAAGTTCGAGGACAAGTTGTATAAAACCTTACCCTGAATAGTTCACATAACCGAAGTACATCTATCTATAAAATAGTCACCTTGAACGACTATGCACTTCTGCCAACGTTCGTATAGCTTTTAGAAGGACTCCTGGAAAACATTTATCCCAACCTTCTGTAAGACCTCTTGTGCTGCTGCTTTAACTTCATCGTGCGGAAGAAAAAAAGAGTTTAAAGAGTTCACTGGTGTTAAAAATTAAGGAGAATTACAAAAAGGGAAAAAACCGTCAATTTTCAAAGTTTAATTTCTATTGGATGTTTTATTTAATGTTATTTTCAATGGATGTTTGAAGTATTTCAATGTAAAATGGCTTATGAAAGTGTATTGAGTATAATTGAGTTTCTCGGACCTACTTATATATTATTTTTTATATGTCTATGGGTACAAAGGCACCTATCCGCGGGGTGAACGGGATGTTGTACCCACAGACAAAAAAGATGGTTTTTAAGAAATCTTTTTTGAAGTTGAAAGCTTTGAGATTTTCACCTGACAAAAATTGTCAAATTAGAAGATAAGTTATTGATTCTGCCGAAAAAAATTCTGATCGATTATCCATTCCCAGAGACCAACAAAAATTAAAAAGTAAATTTTGTCCGTGCGTACAGCAGCTTCCCCTGCTACGTACAATCTGTATAGGGTGTAGTAATGATTCTCCTTTTTTGACTGCTGTATGATAAAAAACAAAGAACAACCCCCAAAACAAAACAAAAAAAAAAAAAAAAAAAGGAAAGAAAAAGGAAGAAAAACAAAGAGACTGTTTAATAACCAATTGATTTTTTTTTTTAATTGAACATATAACTAAGATTTCAGTAATATTGTAATAATGTATGGATTTAGGTGCACTAAACATAGTTAAAAAACATTAAATTATGTTGTTTAATCATTCAAAAAAAAAAAAAGAATAAAACTATGAAACCGTCAGCAAATTACGCAATTAAAGTAGAAAGATTGCACGTAGACATTTTTAGTCATCAAATTAAACAAAAAAGATAACAGATAAATTACAATATTAAATCATAATAGGAATATTTTTACTTATTTAAAATTTATGAATAGAAAAGTTTGCATTTTTCATAAAAGCTATAACAGTGACATAAATTTTGCGGAAAAAAGAAATAGCCATGAAAAGAGCGAGTTTCTTAAAACGCAGCTACAATAAACAAACTCAATAACTACACCAAGTTAATAACTGAATACATATACTACTTGATCTGATGTTTGAACACGTAATATTGAACAATTTGATCGTTAATCTTTTATGAAGCACTAAAAACAAGTTCAAATTAAATTTTTCAATTTAACAATAATTTTCTGAAATTTAAAAAATGCATAATAGAAAATCCTTAAAATTTTTCTACAACATATTATTAAAAATATGATGAAAACTGAAATAACTTAGTCATTGATTTTATATAAATACATAAAAATAGTTACTTACAACAGAAAAAAAAATCGATCGCAAATAATGGCAAAAAAGATGACGCATTACGAAATATAGGTGAAACAAGTATAAGAAATACGCAAAATGACAAATCTTGACCAAAATAAATAATCGCTAAATATTTAAGAAATGCTTGAAACGACGAGGGTGGGTTGAGGGGGGGGGGACTCACTCTCTGATTTTGGAGTAACTTACAACATTAAACTTCGGCCCCAACTTCGGCCTCATTTTTTTAGTACAGAACCGCTACCACCAACGCCTCGGAAGAGTTTCTGAATCTACTTCAGCACTTCTGAAGAAAAAATTCAAAAATCCCTTTGATTTCCGAAGCATGTCACCTACGGCTCGACCGATGGCATTTTTTGGCCGATGGGCCGATGCCGATTGTTGGCCGATTGTTCAAAAATGGCCGATGGCCGATTGCCGATTGTTTTCCTCCAAATGGCCGATTGCCGATGGCCGATGCCGTTGGCCGATGGCAAAAAAAAAAAA
The DNA here is from genome assembly GCF_026930045.1 of Uloborus diversus. Lineage (NCBI taxonomy): Eukaryota > Metazoa > Arthropoda > Arachnida > Araneae > Uloboridae > Uloborus > Uloborus diversus. The sequence goes on from NC_072735.1 coordinate 58,745,030, forward strand.
AAAAAAAATAAAAAATCAAACAGAAATAAATTGATAAGATTGTCAGGGATTTAAAGGATCATTGATTCATTTCACTTTACTTCCTTTCTACGAATAAGAAATTGTAATCACAAAAAAAAAAAAAAAAAAATCAGATTTCGACCTAAATTTCTATTTTACGATTACCCAATTTATACTTCACAAGTTTTTTCGCCACATCTGTACATGCCTAAGAACATATAGATGACAGAAATATCCATTTTGAACGCCTCCTTAGTTAATTATCGCAAATTCTCTTGTGATGTCTTCATGCGCGTAAACTTGCGTCACTCAAAAACGTTATGAAATAGTAAGTTGAAAACTCATACGTGCGTAGTATGATCTAAAAGTTCGAGACAAGTTTTATAAAACCTTACCTTGAATGGTTCACATTACCGAAGCACATCTATCTACATAATAGTCAGCTTGAACGACTATGCACTTCTGCCAACGTTCGTGCAGCTTTTAGAAGCACTCCTGGAAGACATTTTTTCGCAACTTCCTATAAGGCCTCTTGCGCTGCTGCTTTAACTTCATCGTGGGAAAGAAAGCGACTTTCATGTTGAGGATGCACGGTTTGATTGGTCAATACTCTGATATGACAAACAAATAAACTAACGTTTCGTCGGAGTTAGCTCCATGTGACTTTTACCTGTTCCCAACAAAAAAACATTTGCATAGAAGCCGCTTTCTTCCGCCAGGAGAAGATAAAGCTGCATCATAGAAGGTAGCAAAAAATGGCTTCCAGGCGTGTTCCCAAAATTTATATGAACACTGGCAGAAGTACATAGTCCCTCAAGGTGACCTTTGGAAGGTGGATGTGCTTCGGTAATGTAAACTAATCTGGGTAAAGTTTTATACAGCTGGTTCCCCGAACTTTTGGATCGTACTACGTACAATCTGTATAGGATGTAGTTATTCTTCTCCTTTTTTGACTGCTGTATGATGGAAGACAAAGAACAACAGCCAAAAAAAAAACAGAGAGACTGTTTAATAACCAATTGATTTTTTTTTAAATTGAACAAATAACTAAGATTTCAGTAACATTGTAATAATGTATTGATTTAGGTAAACTAAACATAGTTAAGAAACATGAACGGGGACATGTTGTCCCCGAACTTTTGGATCGTACTACGTCTGTTTAGGGTGTGGTTATGCTTCTCCTTTTTTTGACTGCTGTATGATGAAAGAGAAAGAACAACAGCCAAAAAAAAAAAAAAAAAGAAAGAAAGAAAGAAAAAGGAAGAAAAACAAAGAGACTTTAATAACCAATTGATTTGTTTGTTTTTTTAATTGAACATACAACTAAGATTTCAGTAATATTGTAATAATGTATGGATTTAAATACATTAAACATAGTTAAAAAACATTAAAACATTAACCGTCAAAAAATTACGCAATTAAAGTGGAAAGATTGCACGTGACATTTTTTAGTCATCAAATTAAACAAAAAAGGTAACAGATAAATTACAATATTAAATCGAAATAGGAATATTTTTATACTTATTTAAAATTTATGAATAGAAAAGTTTACATTTTTCATAAAAGCTATAACAGTGACATAAATTTTGCTGAAAAAAGAAATAGCCATGAAAAGAGCGAGGTTCTTAAAAAGCAGCTACAATAAACAAACTCACTATTTACACCAAGTTAATAACTGAATACATATACTACTTGATCTAATGTTTGCACATATAATATTGAACAATTTGATTGTTTAAACTTTTATGAAGCTTTACAAACAAGTTCAAATTAAATTTTTCAATTTAACAATAATTTTATGAAATTTAAAAAAATGCATAATAGAAAATCCTTGAAACTTTTCTATAAAAAACGAAAATATCTTATTCATTGATTTTATATAACTACATAAAAATAGCTACTTACAACAGAAAAAAAATCGATCGCTATTGTTACGGATTCGGTGCGACTTCCACTTTCTTGAAATGAAGACACAGTTCTTGATAAAAGCACAGGAAATTTATTTACACTATGTACAGGAAAGATCGTCAACAACTGCAAAATTATTCATCAGCAATTAAGCAATTATCACGCAACACCGTAAACTCAACGTTTACACACGTATTTACTTCCAAATACGAAAACAACACAGCGAAATGCCTCGCTATAAACAGAGCTAATACACACACTCAGTTCGAAATCTGAATCGAAAACTAAACTGTTGATCCATCGCTAACGGCTTAAATACACCGAAAAGAAATTTCTCAAATATTCCACACGCTTCTGTAAAGTAGTAGACCGTTATCAATGAAAAGAAAGAAAATAGGGGTCGTATATTTTAGCCGAATGAAAAAGGGGTTGTATATTCATTACGGGAAACTATTTACAGGTTACGTTCCTACAATAATTACTATTTACAGAATTTGTAACATTGCCCCCTTCCTAAGGACTGCACGTCCCGGGCAGTACAATCCCCAGAAAGGGTGCCAAACTTCTATCACAAGTTTACAAATATACACATTAATTAATAACTAACAGATACAGAAAACACAATAATAACAAGAAATATTACTAAACATTAAAAGCAAAAAAATTATCTACAACTTTTATGTTATCAACCATGGTTGTTTACGTAATACTCATGAACTATGGCCAGAGTATGGGGCTAACCGATCATAATGTACAACCCTAGGTTTTGCATTAGGTGATTTTTGGATCCTCACTACGACGTCATTTAGTCGGTTAAGGACTTTGTAGGGTCCATCCCAATGCGACTGCAATTTGGGTGACAGACCTTTCCGTCGGATGGGATTCCATAACCAAACCTTGTCGCCTTCGTTGAATTCATGTCCAGTAGACCTTGTGTCGTATCGGGTCTTCATCTTCTCCGCCGCGATGTTGATTCGCTTTCGTGCGAAGTTATGAACGTCTTCCAACCGGGCCTGGAGATCCTGGATGTACTCCTCAGGTGATGAAGGCGCATCCGGAGGACGACCGAAGACGAGATCACAAGGTAGCCGAAGCTCTCGTCCGAAGAGCATCTGAGATGGGTCATATCCGGTAGTCTCGTGGACAGCACTGCGGTAGGCCAGCAGGAACAAAGGCAGCTTCTTGTCCCAATCCTGTTGATTTCTGGAGACCATAAGTGAGAGATTATTCAGGATTGTGCGGTTAAATCTCTCCACCATGCCGTCCGATTGTGGGTGTAGTGGTGTTGTCCTAGTTTTCTCAATTCCGAGAATTTGACATAGGCCCTTAAAAACAGCAGAGATGAAATTCCTCCCTTGGTCGGAATGAATCTGCAAAGGTGTTCCATATCTCGAGATCCAATGTTGGACTAGAGTCTCTGCTACGGTGGTAGCTTCTTGATCTGGAATGGGATACGCTTCGGGCCATTTCGTGAAATAGTCGATGGAAACAAGAACGTATTTGTTCCCATCAGCAGTTCTTGGTAGAGGACCCAGGATGTCGATCCCAATTCGTTCGAAAGGAGCTCCAACGTTGTACAGATGTAGCTTCCCTCTGCTTCTCTTCTTCGGTCCTTTACGAGCAGCACAGGCGTCACAAGAATGGCACCACTTCTCCACGTCATCCTTCGCCTTGCTCCAGAAGAAGCGCTCCCGAACTTTATTGAGAGTTTTCAAGACACCAAAATGTCCTCCAGTCGCACTACTATGTATTTCTTTCAGAACATCTGAAATCCTGGATCGAGGAAGTAGTAACTGCCACCTAGATGTCTTGCCGTCGTCAGATTCCCATTTCCGGTGTAGCACGCCATTCCGTAAATGGAGTGAGTTCCATAAAGCCCAGTATCTTTTTGTTGCAGGACTGAAGATGGAAACGTCCTGCCAGCTAGGGCGTCGACTGTCACTTTCCATGAACTCTAAAATTGGTTTTATGTCGGGGTCTTCAAGTTGATCTTTTCGAACTTGGTCATCACTCCATGGATCAGGTTCTGATGATGTTGGAGTCACTGTCACCTGATAGGCGGTAGGGCTAGTCGTTCCATACTGTTTCTCGATTCGGGAACAATAGTGGCAGTTCTCAGGACAGGGTCTCCTTGATAAAGCGTCAGCATTACCGTGAGATAACCCTTTTCGATGCTTGATCTCCATGTCATATTCCTGGAGCCGCTGTATCCATCTGGCTATCTGGCCTTCTGGATTCTTGAAGTTCAAAAGCCAAGTTAACGAGGCATGATCTGTCCGAAGCAGAAATTTTCGGCCGTAGAGGTAATGATGGAAGTGTTCTACAGCTTTCACTATGGGCCAGTAACTCCTTTCTGGTGACGCAGTAATTTCGCTCCGACTTTGATAAGCATTTGCTCCAGTAAGCGATGACATGTTCATTTCCGTCAATTTCTTGGGATAAAACAGCTCCAATTCCCTCGTTGCTCGCATCAGTGTCCAGGATGAAGGATTTTTCAGGCTGAGGATAGGCGAGGATAGGCGTTGATGTTAAAGCCTCCTTCAGTCGTAGAAATGCATCTTCGCATTCTTTGGACCATTCAAACTTTTGCTTGCTCTCCGTCAGCTTATGCAAAGGTCGTGCAATGTTGGAAAAACCCTTCACAAACTTCCTGTAGTACGTGCAGAGCCCCAGGAAACTTCGCAACTGATGGATGTTTTCGGGACGACTCCAACTCCTGACCGCAGATACCTTCTCTGGATTGGTTTGCACACCCTCAGAAGAGATGATGTGACCAAGGTAGTTCACTTCCCGGCGGAACAAATTACATTTGGACGGGCTTAACTTCAGATTGGCTTCCTTAAGCTTTTGCAGCACCTTCCTAAGATTTGCCAGATGTTCTTCGAAGCTGCGTCCCACGATGATGATATCGTCTAAGTAGACCAGACAGGATTCGTAAGAGAGTCCTCTTAACACTGTCACCATAAGACGCTCGAACGTAGCTGGTGCATTGCAGAGGCCGAAGGGCATAACTTTGAACTGCCATAAGCCTTGTCCAGTTGTAAACGCTGTCTTCTCTCGGTCATCAGGGTGTATCTCAACATGCCAGTAGCCGCTCTTCAAGTCCAGGGTCGAAAACCACTTGTGTCCGGAAAGAGTGTCCAAGGTGTCGTCTATCCGTGGAAGAGGGTAACTGTCTTTCTTGGTGATTTCATTCAGTCGTCGGTAATCGACACAAAATCTGGTGGAGCCATCTTTCTTTCGGACCAAGACGATGGGAGAGGCCCAGGGACTGGATGACGGTTCGATTACATCATTCTCCTTCATCTCTTTCAGGAGGGTCTCAACCTCTTCCTTCTTGGCGAACGGTAGTCGTCTTGGATGCTGTTTAATAGGGAGGTGTTCTCCAGTGTAAATCCTATGCTGCGTTAAATTCGTACGGCCAACATCCTCCGATGTAGATGAAAACAGATGCTTGAAGTCGTCCACCAATTGTTCCGCAGCAGTTCTTTGATCTTTCGATAATGGCGCACTCCCAATTAACTTCGACGTCAAGGACTCAGAAGACACAGTCTCAGGGGAATTGATTCTTCCAATGATGCAGTTTACTGGAGTACAAGTTGCCAACACTTCACCTTTTCGGATATTCCTTGGCCTTTCACTCACGTTGGCGACTCTCACAGGAATTACATCCTTAGAAAGGTCCACAAGCGTAGATGCTACCAGCACTCCTTTTAGGCTATTGCTTAGGTTAGGGTATTCAATGAGTCCAAATCGAAAACTATTGCTTTCTTCAAGGGAGCCAGGTATTAATGATTCTGACCTTGAGGGAATCGATAAATCTGTTTGGGCTATTATTTGATGAGCGGATTTTACATCACTTTCTGCAGGGAAAACGGCTATGTCTTCTCTCATCGAGTGCAGCTCATTAGTCTTGAAGTCGAGAGTGAAGTCATATTTCTTCAAAAAGTCCAATCCGAGAATGAAGGGGTCCGTGATATTAGCGACGAATGCCGTATGATGGTAGGTGGCATTCCCAAACACTATTTCCAAGTCCACTTTACCGTCAATCTCGATCTTGTCACCTGTCACAGTCTGGAGACTTACGCGTGGCGATGTCCACAGCAGTTTAAATCCAAATTCACGAGCCACATCTGTCCTAATGATTGTCACATTGGCTCCAGTGTCGACAATCAGTCTGCAGGGGTTCCCATTTACATGTGCGTAAATGAAAAGCCCATCACTGCCACTACTAGAAGAGGAAATCTGCAGAGCTCTAGTGGTGGTGATTTCCTTCCCTCGCGTAGCTTGGCGAGCCGGACAACTCCTTCGCAGGTGTCCTTCACTACCGCATTTCCAGCACTTCTGCTCTTGTTTCTTTTGGGCTGTTATGCTGCTCAGATGTCTTGTCAAGTCACCGAGTTGTCTCTCAAGTTCAGCGAGGTGGGACGACCTGGAATCAGACTCGTCAGCTTCCTGAGTCCGGATTAGATGGCGATCCACACGGGTTGCTTCTTGGGCGGCCTCGTATCTCATCGCATACACAACGGCAGAATTCAGGTCTTTGACATCCGCCATCCGCAGAGCTTTCTGGATTTCCGGATCTCGAACCCCGTCGATGTAGTAGTTGAGTGCCAGGTTGTCTCGAACATCCGCAGGACAGTCGTAAAAAGCAAGATGAGACAGTCTCTCGATGTCCGCCGCAAGCTCTTGCAGGGTTTCCCCAGTTTTCTGGAAACGGGACTTCAACTGGAGTCGGCTGAAATCTTTCTGGCACTTCTCACCGAAGCGAAGCTCCAACGCAGATGTGAGGGCGGCGAAATCCAGGCGCTGGCTGTCCGGAAGGGTCTGGAGAATGTCCGCTGCGTCACCTCTCAGGGATGCTGCAAGATGACAGGCCTTGGTAGCAGAGTCCCATCCGTTCGCTTCCGCCACTATCATGAATTGAGTTTTGTAAACCTGCCACGAAGTTTTCCCATCAAATGTGGCAAGTTTAATGGACGGTCGAGCAACCGATGTGGGAGCGCCAAACTGTACAGAGCTGCTTTCCGCGGTCGCCAATCTCCTTTCATGTCTTTAATTATTTCTTCCTTAAATGAGGTAAATTTCTTGTCTTCTTCTCTTAACTTATTTTCCACATTGGCGATACGCTCTTCCACAGTATCAAATTTTTCTTCCAGAGCATCAACTTTATCTCCCATGGCGGTTAGTTGATTCTCCATCATGGTTTTCATCGACGTTAGGTCACTTTTTATTTCATTTTGACTTGTAGTAATTTTAGCAGTTAAATCACTATTTAACTGTTCTTGGTTAGTCGCCAATTCATTTTTTAATTGTTCTTGGTTAGTCGCCAATTCATTTTTTAATTGTTCTTGGTTAGTCGCCAATTCATTTTTTAATTGTTCTTGGTTAGTCGCCATATCATTTTTCACAGAGTTGATTGCGTCAAGAAGTTGTTTTAATTGTTCATCCATTGCGCGAGTAATCACCATAAAAATAAAGTCCAAATTCAAAAAGTCTTTATGAAAAAAATGTCCAAAGTCAGACTTACTCCAAGAAAGTCCAGAAGAAGCCCCACGTTGGGCGCCAAATTGTTACGGATTCGGTGCGACTTCCACTTTCTTGAAATGAAGACACAGTTCTTGATAAAAGCACAGGAAATTTATTTACACTATGTACAGGAAAGATCGTCAACAACTGCAAAATTATTCATCAGCAATTAAGCAATTATCACGCAACACCGTAAACTCAACGTTTACACACGTATTTACTTCCAAATACGAAAACAACACAGCGAAATGCCTCGCTATAAACAGAGCTAATACACACACTCAGTTCGAAATCTGAATCGAAAACTAAACTGTTGATCCATCGCTAACGGCTTAAATACACCGAAAAGAAATTTCTCAAATATTCCACACGCTTCTGTAAAGTAGTAGACCGTTATCAATGAAAAGAAAGAAAATAGGGGTCGTATATTTTAGCCGAATGAAAAAGGGGTTGTATATTCATTACGGGAAACTATTTACAGGTTACGTTCCTACAATAATTACTATTTACAGAATTTGTAACACTATTAATGATGCAAAAAAGATAGCGCATTACGAAATATAGGTGAAACAAGTATGAGAAATACGCAAAATGACATTTCTTGACTAAAACAAATAATCGCTAAATATTTAAGAAATGCTTGAAACAACGAGGGTGGGTTAGGGGGTCACCCTCTGATTTTGGAGTAACTCACACTTCGGCCTCATTTTTACTTCCTTTTACAAAAAAGGAAGTATTGTATTCGCGAAAAAAATTTCACTCAAAAATCAGCCTTAATTTCCATTTTGCTCACTCCTGAATGAATGTTGAGTTTTTTTTTAAACCCGACCACACGCGGGTAAGTGCCTAAGAACGTATAGACCCCCGAAATATCAATTTTGACACTCCCCGAGTTAATTACAACGAATTTTCTCGTGACGTTCGTATGTACGTATGTATGTATGTATGTATGTATGTGCGTATGTATGTCGCATAACTCAAGAACGGTATGTCCTAGAAAGTTGAAATGTGGTACGTAAACTCCTAGTGGAGTCTAGTTGTGCACCTCCCCTTTTGGTTGCAATCGGGTGTTTTAAAAGGGGGCTTTTGCCCCTTTTTTGGGGCGAAATCATTGTTAATTTCGATGCAAACTCAAGTGGTGTTATAATTTGGCGGACACTTGACGATTGGTCACCAAGTTCTGTTACCAATTTGGCGACAAATTTGGCGATTTAAAAAAAAATTTATTTTTTTTAAATCTGGTTTCAATTTGGCCACTGTTGGTGATATTTAGAGAGTTAACTATTGAATCACACTAAAATTGCCAATAATGGGGAAATAACACTAAGTTGGTGTAAAAGGAAGTCTCGTGATGCACACATCAGCTCGTTTTAGTACAGAACCGCTACCACCAACGCCTCGGAAGAGTTTCTGAATCTACTTCAGCACTTCTGAAGAAAAAATTCAAAAGTCCCTTTGATTTCCAAATTATGTCACCATTCAAAACGTCTTTAATCAATTCCTTGCATTAATGCTCTAAATTCTTTCTAAACAATAGATAAAGTTTGAAAAAAAAAATCTCTAATTTTATGAATGGTATTAGTTTTAAACAACTCAGAAGTACAACTACAGTTTAATTTCAGAAATTGAGGGAGTGGGAGGAGAGAGGCACGCAAGTGTTCTCGGAAATTAAAAAAAAAAGTAGTCGTAAAAAATAGAGTTCAAAATAATCATAAGCATTGAGCAGAAAAATCCTTTCAAAACTTGCACCCGAGTTTGTTTTGACGTGCAATGGCGGATTTAAAACAATGCAAATGTTACAATTGCGCGAGAGGCCTCATAACCATAGGGGCACCGTAGGAGTTACAAAAATGATTCTGATAAATGTTTTACAATTTCTATGATAGAGAAATAGCACCCCAAAATGTATTTCGACGGCCCCCAAACTTGTAACTCCGCCGAAGCGATACAGAAAAGATTGAATTACTGTGATTCATATTACAAATGTCGAAAAATTAAAAATTACCGTCGGTTCAACGGGAATCTAATAAAATGACACAAAAACCGATTTCGCCATCTCATATTTGTTTCCATAGTCTCCAATTCGGCAATATATCACCAAATGATCGTCAGTCTGAGACGCTATGTTAGTTTTGCGCTGAAATAAGTAATTAATTGCCACAAAAAATGAGTAAACTGGCTTTTCAGAACACGCGATCGAAAACAAAAAGTTAAGTGCACAACTGGAATGTACGCACACCCCACATGCGAAAATTTATCCTTCTACAGCTTACCATTTTTTAGTTATAACTTATGAGAGATACATACGTACATCCAGCTGCTAGAAAAAACGCAATAATTAACTTCTTTGGTACCTGAGAATGCGTATTAAAAACTCTTTCAGGGGTGACTGATAGGGGTGTCATACTGAAATTTAAGTAAAGAATTTTATATGAAAGCACACACTCCCTTTACTTTATTTAAAAGGTAAAACAGCAAAGGTCCTTTTTTTTCAAAAACATCGGCCAATTCCATCGGCTTTTCGATGTTTTTTAAGGCCGATGGGCCGATGTTTCCTGCAAGTTAGCATCGGCTGCCGATGCCGATGCCGATGGCTAAATTGTTGAACCATCGGCGCCGATGCATCGGCCAAGCCGATGCATCGGTCGAGTTCTAATGTCACCATTCTGTACTGTCGAAACGTACTGTATGCGAAACACCAAAACACATACCCAAGATCACATTAATTACAATTCTTTAAAGAAAGAAACAGCTTTATTCTTACTAGGTGGCATGGTTAAGATGCAGCATTATAACACAAATACAATTGCAAGAATAGTGCTTTTAAAAGAATTTAAAACTATTCCTTGATCGAATACTAACTCTAAAAATAACCCTTAACAAAAGTTAAAATACATTAGTTATCACACGGCCAGAGTTTCCGCCTATATATATTTACAAAAGCACCAAGCCCAAATAACTCTCTGCTTAAAATTAACTAATATGAAATTTGCATTTCACACACATTAAAATAACATCAGCCTATGACAACATAATACCACAATTTGCACAAATGAAAAAGTTCTTATGTAATACATTAAAACATTACTTCACAGGGGTTGCATTCTACGAGGAGGCATCAAACACTAAAAATCTCACATGCTGTACAAAAGGCACCAATTCGACCTTGCTTCAAAGATCTAGCGTAGGCTGAATGAATTGAGGATTTGCCCGCTGTCGGTAGCTCCGAACTCCGATTCCTGCTACTATTTTCACGGGCCACAAGACTTACAATTTCCTACCATCCGATGCGTTCATTAACTCCCAGGTCTGGTCCATGGGGCCTTTACTTCCGACACAGCGATGAATTTAGTCTGGCAGAAGACTCGGATAGTTTCTTGGTTCACTTATGTGATGCCGAGACTTCACATCTTAGCGAGGAACATTTATCTGCACTTAACCTTCCAAAGGGCCATCCTCACATTCACTATTTGAACGAAACTCGAGAGACTGTTTCAGCCACGCACGCAAGGTGAGATGATATGCGTAATAATAAACCATTTTAATTAAACCTTAATAACTAAGTTCTTAAACTGATGTAAGTATACCTAAGTATATATTTTTGTAATAATTTAGAGTTTTTAATTAACCTTAATAACTCAGTTCTTAAATTAATGTAAGTATACCTAAGTAGTTTTGAGTCGGTGCCAAACAAGCAAATTAATTATTTTTGTAAAGCGTGAGGCGCAGCGGTGGCGTATGGCGACACGCCCCTTCGCCGGAAAATGCCGAGCGTTCACGAAGTTAAACCCGAGCGTCGTCGAGTGGTCTCGAAGAAGCACGTGTCGAGTATTTGGCTGCTACTGAGCTTTTGCCTCATATACAACAGTCAAAATGTTTATATCATTGTTCATCATACTGAAGAAGGATTTCTCATCTTGTTAAAAGCTCAAATAAATGGTTTTGTGGGTCATAGTATTATTCAGCGTAAGTATGGCATAACAACTGTAGCCGTTAATTGCATACATGATCCTGAAGATTTTTCTCACTGGTTGTTTGCCTCTCTCGTGCGAGGTCCCAAAGGTTTCAAAGCTCCAACGAGAGGTACTTTTCGTTGTATACGATCTACTAGTATTCATGATTTAATGATGGCGTGTGGAGGGAGCATTTTTTGAAACATTTATGTTTATTGCCGGACATTTCACATTACATTGCTAATTTTATTTGGTTATTTCTTTAAATTTAGGTAATTTAGGGATCTTTGTTTATTTATTGTTTGGCACCGACTCAAAACTACTTAGGTATACTTACATTAATTTAAGAACTGAGTTATTAAGGTTAATTAAAAACTCTAAATTATTACAAAAATATATACTTAGGTATACTTACATCAGTTTAAGAACTTAGTTATTAAGGTTTAATTAAAATGGTTTATTATTTTTTGCTTTTCAGTTTTTTCGGCGGTTCAATTTTTTTGTTAAAAAGTTTTTATTTTATAATTTTTTGTGGCTATAAGCTACTAATGTGGCTATAATCTGTATGCTTATATTTTTGATTACTTTTAAAATAGCTACCTACCTTACTTTAGCTATTGATATATATATATATATATATATATATATATATATATAATATATAATATATATATATAATCGTATTTTAACATTTATCTGTTGTGTTACATAAATAATTTTAAAAAAGCAGGCTTTATATACTAACATGGGTAATCCTACAAAAAATGCTGCTCGGATGAGGAAAAGATGTTTAGAAGAATCTGTTAATGAGAAAGAAAAAAGGTTGGAAGCAAACAGAAAGAGAATTACATTAACACGTTCACAGGAGAGTTTAGGTCAGCGCGAGGAAAGACTGTCGAGAATGAGAAGCTACAATAACGATAGTTTATTGCAAGAAGGTCATAAGCAGCGCGTTCGTCGTTTAGATATAAGAGAGCGACTTTCAAATGAGAGTGAAGAGCAACACGCTCATCGTTTAGATCTGATAAGAGAGCGACTTTCAAATGAGAGTGAAGAGCAACGAGCTCATCGTTTAGATCTGATAAGAGAGCGAGTTTCAAATGAAATTGAGGACGTCGTGTCTATACAATCCGTTCCATAGATGAGTCTCTTGAAATTGCTACCTATGGAAAGAAACCTCCAGATAATGTTGTCCCGAAAGATGTGAACAATTGTGGTGGACTTTTATCAGAGGTAAAACTTGCTGCCGAATCTCGTGTGATGTTGAGACGTAAGATATCAGTATCTGACGGCCTCGTCAATGGTGCAATGGGTATTTTTAAAAAAATAAAATAGCCATCAATACGTAGGGATCAACTAGAGGAAGGAGAATTACCGGACTGCATATTAGTTAAGTTTGACGATGAAAGCATAGGAAGCATACTAAAAGATAGCGATGGTTGTGTCGCCATACCTCCAGTGGTTGTAACTTTTCAAGGAACGAAAGGTTATGCTGACATTGAGCATAGGATGTTGCCAATAATTCTATGCTGGGCCGTCACGGTACACAAATTGCAAGGTACGACCCATGATAAAGCTGTAATAGACCTCGGAAAGAAAGTGTTTGCTAAAGGACAGGCATATGTGGCACTGAGTAGAGTAAAAACACTTGAAGGTATTGCTTTATCTGATATAGAGCCAAATAAGTTACTACACAAACCTCACGATGAACGAGCTTTAGCAGAAATGCAGAGACGTAGAGCTCTAAATCAAGAGACTGACAAATCTAAAGCTCATTCATCGTGAGTTTTTTTTTTTTTTGTAATACACAACTCAGTAATAAAAAATCTGTGAGCGAACAATAAATCACTCCTAATATCTCACCTTTAGATAAGGAATTTTTCCAAATTTACATGGGACCAAATTCTAGGTATACTCTTTCCAATAAAAAAACAACTATCGAAATCAGACTATTCTGTAAAAGTTATGCGTCGTCTTACACGAAAAAAAGTAAAAAACCTTTGAGTGAACAATAACTCACCCCTGTTTTCCATCCTTTAGGATAGGAAATTTTTTTCCAAATTTATATGGGAACAACTTCTGGGAAAATTCTTTCCAATGAAAAAAGAACTATCAAAATCGGACGAACCTGTGAAAAGTAATGCCTGGTCATACATGAAAAAAAAGAACTTATATATACGGGTCGACTTGAGAACCTCCTCCGTTTTTTCGTCGGTTAAAAAACTAATCCTAATTACAAATACCAAAGATTGAGAGGTCTACACTGCCGTGGGCAGGTCAAAGGCAGTAACTGCATTTTTTTTTTCATTTTTTTTTTCTTTTTTTTTGCATTTTGTCATCTATTGTACGTTAGCTTTGTTGTACAAACTAACTTATTTGGTTTCCGCTGAAAAAAATATATAACTCCAACATTTTCTTATTGTTAATACTACTGAATCCAACACACATTTCTTCAAATATCTCGAAAACTCATTTCTGCAGATACTGCCGCTTACCTGCCCACGGCAGTACACACGAGAGACATACAGGTCTGAAGCTCATTCATTGTGAGCTTTTTTTTTTTTTTTTTTTTGTAATACCCAACTCAGAATCAAACAATCTTGGAGTGAACAACTAATCACCCCCTCTCCCCCCCCCCTTAGGGTAGGAATTTTTCCCTCAAACTTATAGGGGAATTACTTCAGGCTATACCTTTTCTAATAAAAAAAGAATATCCAAAATCGGACTATTCTGTAAAAAGTTATGTGTGGTCATACATTAAAAAAATATATATATACGTGTCGACTTGAGAACCTCCTCCGTTTTTTCGTCGGTTAAAAATAGTATGTCACCATCACTAAACTTCGCCCTATTTTTTCATACAAATCCTGAATATAAAAAATGTTTGACGACTGGCATTGAAAACTAACCCTAATCACAAGTACCAGAGATTGAGAGGTCTACACTGCCGTGTGCAGGTAAAGGGCTATAACTGCAATTGTATCTTTTTTTTTCTTTTTTTTTTTTGCATTTTGTCATCATTGTTTGTACGTTAGCTTTGTTGTACAAACTAACTTATTTGGTTTCCGCTAAAAGAAATATAATTCCAACATTTCCCAGTTGATAGTACTGAATCCAGCGCACAATTCTTCAAATATCTCGAAAACTCATTTCTGCAGATACTGTCGTTTACCTGCTCAAGACAGTACACACGAGAGACATACAAGTCTGCATCTCATTCATCGTGAGTTTTTTTTTTTTTTTTTTTTTGTTATACCCAATTCAGCATCAAAAAAACTTAGAGTGAACTACTAATCGCCCCCCTTTCCCCACCCTTAGGGTAGGATTTTTTCCCTCAAATTTATATAGGATCAACTTCAGGCTATACCCTTTCCAATAAAAAAAAGAATATTCTAAATCGGACTATTCTGTAAAAAGTTATGTGTGGTCATATATAAAAAAATTTGTGAGTGAACAACAAATCTCCCCCTTTTCCCACCCTTAGGGTAGGAATTTTTTCTTAAAATTTATATGAGACCAACTTCAGGGTATAACCTTTCCAATAAAAAAAGAATTATCAAAATCGGACTATTTTGTAAAAAGTTATGTGTGGTCATACATTAAAAATCTGTGAGTGAACAACAAATCAACCCCCTTTTCCCACCCTTAGGGTAGGATTTTTTTTTCAAAATTTTTATGGGACCACCTTCGGGGTATACCCTTTCCAATAAAAAAAGAATTATCAAAATCAGACTGTTCTGTAAAAAGTTATGCGTGGTCATACATTAAAAAAAAAAAAAAAATATACGTGTCGAATTGAGAACCTCCTCCGTTTTTTCGTCGGTTAAAAAAGGAAACTTTAGCTCTTTCGTGCTGCCTTATATCCATTGCGCCATTTCCAACTGTTGCCACTACGCTTTTGGACAGTACAAATGCCCTCCCCCTCAAAAAAAAAATATACACAAGTATATTTTTACTGAACAACTCTTCCATTCACTCTAGGCCGCAAATTATAAGGATGCACAACATGTGGGACAAAACGACCTAAGAGACCAGGCATCATTTGGACATCAAGAGGCAAACTCCCAGTTGAATTTCCCTCCTCCTTTGTATTTTCTTGTTGTGTTTGACAACCTTGTTGTGTTCTTGTTTGACCCATATCTGTGGTAGCAGTATCCGGTTCAACTAAGGGAAATCTGAGAGTGGCCAAAGCAATATTCTCTACATGTACCACCCTGACGTAATTTGATTTCTTTGCGTGCCTAATTTTTACCACTACTGGAGAGATAATTTCAGAAATTAGAAAAGGACCTTCATTATGTTTACTCAATTTTTTTGAGTGCCCTGGCTTCACTGCTGGATTATACCAAAATATTTCATCCCCTACTTTAAATTGCCGTATTTTACTTTGCTTTTCTCGTCTGTTTTCATTTATCTCAGCCGCATTTTCCAAATTGTGTCTCACTGTGGCGTATGATTCATGCAATTTCTTCAGTAGCTCATTAGCATAATGCATATTATCCGCATAAGAAAAGGGGGTCGCCTTTTCCAGAAACTCATGAGGCAGATTTAAATTTCTTCCATACATCAACCATGCCGGTGCAAAACCGGTCGACTCGTGTGTAGACGTTCTATACGCCAGGAGAGCAAAGGGCAATTTTATATCCCAGTCATCATGTTCGGAATTTACTATATGCGAAAGCGCATTACCTAACGTTTTGTGATATCTTTCCATGCACCCATTACTCTGTGGTCTCCACGCCAGGGTATCTAATTTTTTTATATTCATAAAGCTGCAAGAAAAGAAAGCCACGGCACCATTTTTGTACTGTCGAAACGTACTGTATGCGAAACACCAAAACACATACCCAAGATCACATTAATTACAATTCTTTAAAGAAAGAAACAGCTTTATTCTTACTAGGTGGCATGGTTAAGATGCAGCATTATAACACAAATACAATTGCAAGAATAGTGCTTTTAAAAGAATTTAAAACTATTCCTTGATCGAATACTAACTCTAAAAATAACCCTTAACAAAAGTTAAAATACATTAGTTATCACACGGCCAGAGTTTCCGCCTATATATATTTACAAAAGCACCAAGCCCAAATAACTCTCTGCTTAAAATTAACTAATATGAAATTTGCATTTCACACACATTAAAATAACATCAGCCTATGACAACATAATACCACAATTTGCACAAATGAAAAAGTTCTTATGTAATACATTAAAACATTACTTCACAGGGGTTGCATTCTACGAGGAGGCATCAAACACTAAAAATCTCACATGCTGTACAATAGGCACCAATTCGACCTTGCTTCAAAGATCTAGCGTAGGCTGAATGAATTGAGGATTTGCCCGCTGTCGGTAGCTCCGAACTCCGATTCCTGCTACTATTTTCACGGGCCACAAGACTTACAATTTCCTACCATCCGATGCGTTCATTAACTCCCAGGTCTGGTCCATGGGGCCTTTACTTCCGACACAGCGATGAATTTAGTCTGGCAGAAGACTCGGATAGTTTCTTGGTTCACTTATGTGATGCCGAGACTTCACATCTTAGCGAGGAGCATTTATCTGCACTTAACCTTCCAAAGGGCCATCCTCACATTCACTATTTGAACGAAACTCGAGAGACTGTTTCAGCCACGCACGCAAGGCGAGATGATATGCGTAAAAAAGGAAACTTTAGCTCTTTCGTGCTGCCTTATATCCATTGCGCCATTTCCAACTGTTGCCACTACGCTTTTGGACAGTACAATTCAAAACGTCTTTAATCAATTTCTTACATTAATGCTCTAAATTCTTCCTAAACAATAGATAATGCTTGAAAAAAAAATTCTCTAATTTTATGAATGGTGTTAGTTTTAAACAACTAGAGTTTAGTTTCTGAAATTGAGGGAGTGGAAGGAGGGGCACGCAAGTGTTCTCGGAAATACCCAAAAAAGAAAAAAAAATGTTGTAAAAAATCGAGCACAAAATAATCACAAACATTGAGCAGAAAAACCCTTTTAAAAATTTGCACTCGAGTTTGTTTTTACGTACAGTGGCAGATTTAAAATATAACAAATGCTGCAATTGCGCGAGAGGCCCCATAACCATAGGAGGAATCGTAGGAGTTACAAAAATACTTATGATAAATGTTTTACAACTTCTGTGATAGATAAATAGGGCCCAAAATGTTTTTTGACGGGCCCCAAACTAGCTCCGCCGAAGCGATACAGAAAAGACTGTTAAAAGATTACTGTGATTCATATCACAATTATCGAAAAATTAAAAATTACCATCGGTTCAACGGGAATCTAACAAAATGAAACAAAACCGGTTTCGCCATCTCATATTTGTTTCCATGGTCTTCAATTCGGCAATATATCTACAAATGGTCGTCAGTCTGAGACGCTATATTAGTTTTCCATTGAAATAAGTAATTAATAGCCACAAAAAAAAAAAAAAAAAAAAAAAAAAAAAGGTAAATAGGCTTTTTAGAACACCCGATCGAAAACAAAAAGGGAAGTGCTCAACTGGAACGTACGCACACCCCACATGCGAAAATTTAGCCTTCTACACCTTACTATTTTTGAATTATAACTTATGAGAGATACATACGTACATCCAGCCGCAAGAAACAACGCAATAATTAACTTGTTTGGTACCTGAATGACAACAATATGAAAACAATAACTCCCTTTACTTTGTACTAAAAAGTAAAACAACAAAGGTCCTTTTTTTTCAAAACATCGGCCAATTCCATCGGTTTTTCGATGTTTTTTAAAACCGATGGGCCGATGTTTCCTGCAAGTTAGCATCGGCCGTCGATGCCGATGCCGATGGCTAAATTGTTGAACCATCGGCGCCGATGCATCGGCCAGCATAGGCGGATTTAGAACTGAGTTCCTGGGGGGGGGGGGGGGCAGCATTTTTTTTCTTTTTTTTAGCATTATAAGTTGTATTGATTACAACTGGCTGGATTTAGACTTAGCTTGCCCCTAAGCTATTTCAGGGTTTGGATCTCTTTAGTAGTCTGATCAACTTTTCTGTCGTTGACAAGAAAAAAAAGGGCCATTTTTTAGAGCCCTCCCCCCCTTTCCATCCATTATACATAAGGTCTAAGGTGGAAAATGGAGTCCCTTTTAAGTAGGGGATAGAACATCTCCAATTTTAGGGAGTCCGGGGGAGATTTTTGTAGAATAGATATAAAATTCTGCATTTTGAAGCCTTAGAAGCAGTAATTAGAACTACTAAAATCTCGGAGACAAATAGCAAAACACTCTTTTGCAAATTACGTTAATACACAGTAAAAATTGTTTTCGGGTTGACAAATCAATTACAGCAGTTCTCAGAGAGAAAAAGCGAGAAAGAATAGAAGATTATGCATTGTTATTTGCTTACTTTGGCTGTCGGTTCAATTCAATCAGGTTTTAATCTTGCCTCCAATCCACCGACAAATACAACAAAGAATTAAATACAAAATGATGGATAGTAAAAAAATGCTTTAAAAGAAATGGTGTATAGATTTAGAAAATAAGCCCATTTGGACAATTCATAATTTATACACTTGATAAGAAATAAAGTTGAAGCACACTTTGCTTAGGAATTTCAAAGACTCATCCGTTTCAAGGACTCGAGAACAGTTAAAATTATTTAAGGCACTTAAATTGGCCTTTCCAATCTCTGAAATTTAGTACTTGACTGTACTGTTTTACAGTATTGTTCTAACTTTGTAAGAAACAACTATTTTAAGTTTGGGGCCTCGGTGGCCGAGCGGTATTGCTCAGCAACTGCTTGCATGCAGAGAGGCACGGGTTCGATTCCCGCCTACTGCCCCGGGTGTGCTTCTGATTTCCTTGTATTGTAATAAATCTGAATTGTGCTATCTGTCTTATGTGTCTGAGCAAAAGTCGGCTTTCCACCTAAAATAGGGCTCAGTCAAACGGAAGCCGCTCATATTGCCTCAAAAGCAGATTAACGCCTTCGTTATTCATTACCTTGGGTGCTCCAAGGGGCATCAGGAACAACATTTTAAGTTTAAAAGAAAAAAAAACTATTGATTTCTCATTAGAACAACTTTTTATTTTCAATTACAAGTAGTGCAAAAAACGAAAAAAAAAAAAAATAGAGGTAGTGTTTTTTTTTTTTTTGTTTCCTTCTGGGCTGCACAGATTAACAATATGCAGAAGAAGTAAGATAAACTCAAGTAATACAAAATAATTTCCAAAATTACTGCATTCGAGATTAAATAAACAGCAATATATGAAACAAGTGAGTCACAAAAATTTATCTCAAGTAATATGCTACAGAAACGTGAGAACCATGATTTTTATATTTTTGATGCAGGATGGGCAAGGAGCTAAATTTGACACATTTCGGCATTTTTAAATTTATGGTTTGTATCCACACTTTTCCAAATTTTCAAGATTTTCAAGCACTTTAAAAATGGAATTTATTTTTTCAAGTACTTTTCTTCTTTTCTTTAAAGAACAAATCATGAAATTTTCCGGAGTTGGGGGCCCTCAACTATAGCTTATTTAGTTTATAGGTAAATCCGTTTTTTTTTTTTTAAATCTTTGGTTTAGTTTCCAATTTGTTGAAACAGTTGTTGATTATTTTAACTATAGCGGTTGATTACTCATATTTTCACTCATATACTTAGGTTAATGGTTTTTAATTCAAAGTAGTCGTTTTCAACACATTTCAACAACCCGGTGACAGCTTTACTCTTTGTAATACAGTGTACGGTGCCCCCCCCCTCCCATCAGAAAAGGACAGTCGCTATTCTCTTCATTTTCACTTTTGAACTTTTCAAAAAAAGAAAAAAAATCATGATTTTTTTCTTTTCACATTTTTAAAGGTGTGTTGCTACCATGTATAAAGTCCTCCCAAGACTGGGGGGGGGGGCATTGACCCCCCTCGCCCCCCCCCCCATAAATCCGCCCATGTCGGCCAGGCCGATGCATCGGTCGAGTCCTACAAATTTGTTCTGAATATGATTAGGTCAAGCGCAGAAAGTACAAGAACTTGACGCGATTGAAAAGTAAAAAAAAGAAGAGAAAAAAGTTTCATTTTTACCGCGTGGCTTTACGAAACACCTTTCTTTTTTTTCTTCAGAAACTAAGTCTGGATTGACGTAATTCTCGCAAATCAATATTAATTTCACTGTTGAAGCTTTCACGTGCACAGAGAAATGTAAACAAAACGATATAATTTAAATGGAACGGGCGATATAAGTATAGAATGTTTGAAAAACTCAGGAGCGGATATAAACTATCATTTTAGGGGGTTGGGAATCATACTAAAGAATGCCCCTCCCCCTCCATGAACTGCTGGCACGAAAGTTTTGGACACAATAAATTTCTGAAACTGCTTACGTATCAATAAACAGCACCAAATCGTCCAGAAATAAGGCATAAACGTTACAAATTAATTTCCGAAGCAATAAAAAATGGACTTCATTCTATTTCAATTCATTAATTATTTACTTTCAAAAGTAATTAATGAATTGAAATGCTACCGAAATCGTTTACATTTTATTCATAAAGTGTTTGAAATTTGTACACAATATGAACGGATACTATTGTTCACGGTTTGGGGGGGGGGGGGGAAATCATGACTCCCATTACCCTTTCCTTATATCCGCCACTGGAAAAACTTTCTTACGCGCCTGTGACAGACCTCAGCGTTCGGTTCAAAACTTTCACAGCCAAATTGGTCGAAAGAGGGCTGATTCTAATACTTTGGACTACAATAGGATTTTGCAACATGAACAGGTGATAAGGAACAAACAGAAGAACGAAAGCAATTAGGGAAATAATTCGATAAACATTTTGCTCGTTCCTTTGAAGTCGGAGACAGGAACAAACACTGTCGTTGTCATTTCTGAAAAGAACGGCGTTGAAGAACAACAAAAGAAGCTTAGAAATCACAATGTAGTATTCTATATAACAGAACATTCTTTCAACTAAAGGGACATCTTAAGGTGGATTATTTGCTTAACAGTTGCAGGTGAGAATATTTTGATATTTGTTTGACAATCAGTTCTTGTTGTGATAGTAGTGGGGACTAGTAGTAATTGTTCGTTTTCAAAAGAATGTGAGATTTTTCTCTGGATAGGCATAAAAGAAGCTACTATGGTCAGGCAAGGATCTATAAATTTTGGGCCCCCTGCAACAAAATCTGTAGGGCCCCTTCCCAGAGGCATGTAATGCAAATTTACAACTTTAATAAATCGTAGAGCTAGTTTTTTCATTCCCCCCCCCCAATTTCTTGGGCTGTTGGACCAATTAAGGACATGAAGCCCCTCCCCCCCATCCCCCGGAATGCGGCTACGCAGATTCGGGCCTGATTACGGCTGCTTAGAAAAGCTACGGTTGACACTTTTGTAGCGTAAATCGATGCAGAAATTAAAATTAGAAATAAAAAAACACTAAAAGCAAGAAGAATTAGGTTTACCCCCAGTTTCGCCGAAATTTAAAATTTCAGAAGGTATGATATAAACTGAAAAACAGGG
The DNA here is from genome assembly GCF_026930045.1 of Uloborus diversus. Lineage (NCBI taxonomy): Eukaryota > Metazoa > Arthropoda > Arachnida > Araneae > Uloboridae > Uloborus > Uloborus diversus. The sequence continues at coordinate 58,766,912 of NC_072735.1, forward strand.
AAGGGGGATTTTGTGTCGGTGAAACTGGGGACACACATGAAATTAAATAATTAACGAGTTTTAACTGATTCGATGAAATTTTTACGCAGCGCAGACTAAAAAAAAACGAGTTGACACAACATCCAGCCCCCGGTATTCATTTGAATTTTGGCATCTTGAATTTAAATTATTGTTTTCACAAGCAATCGTCAGATTTCTTGTAATTAAAAATGACTCTTATGGCAATCATAATGGGATGGTTTCCTTCAGTCAAAAGTACTACTTTTAGTCATTAAAATGGATAGAATGAGCAATAAATAAATAAATAAATAAATAAATAATAATATAGACCCAGAAAATACTTTCATTATCCCGACATTTTTTTTTAAATTAATTTTTTAAACTGTCCGATTTTTCAAACAAGGCGTGGTCTTGATGACGTCACAAATGATGCACTTTGCCGCATCTTTCTACCACGTTTCCACGTTATAATAATCAAGAAGCGAATTAAATAATTGCGCTCTACGCTTGCTATCAACCATATCGTTGCCAGTACACGCGAGTAAAGATACGAATTAAATATTTTGCACTGTGAATGGCAACACTGAATGGCATTTCATCATTTGTGATGTCATCTGCAGAAGCCGTAAACAGTGGAAGAGCTCCGATTTAAGTATTATTTTTAAAATATTAAACTTAAACAAATTATTTAAAAAATGATCAGATCCTATGTTTTTAAGCATGCTCTTTCAGAAAAATATACTTTTAAAATTTTGGAAACGATCCCATTGCGAAAATTATTATAATGTCATGGATGCCGGATTTTGTGTTCTGGATGCTGTTTTTGTGTAAAGAGGATTGTGTAAAGTCGAGAGGGTCGGCTATAAACAAAGGGGAAGTTACAGCATTGTCATTCCAGTTCGGAGTTTAACCCAAAATATGTTACTGTTATTTCTGAGTACTGAAGCTGATATTCGAGTGTTTAGTTTTCTATAGGAAATTAGCGCACTGTTTTGCATAAACTCTGGATTGTGCACTAATTACAGTACTTTAGTATTTAAATTTCCTCTCATTGCTGCTATTTGTTTTTCAGCACAATAAAAAATATTTTTTTGACTTATAGAAAAGAAAAACATTCATAAATGGGCTAAAGTGAAATAATAAATTAATAAATTTGCATTTTGTAAACACAATATTTGTACTTATATCTTACTTATTCATAAAACTGAACTTCTTTATGAATGCAATTTTTTTCCCGCTTTGTTCCCTATGTAGGGGTAGGGAAGGAGGGAGGGAGGCGAACTCAACTAAACGGACCAAAATAGAACAAATTACAAGTTTTAAATTCGTCTTAAGCAATCAAGTTTGCTTATACTGATTTCACTTTACTGTTGGTTAGGGTGGTTCGATAAAAATCGATTTCTTCATTTCCGAATCGCGTTACCTCTCAAAAGTTGTAGTTTAGTATCCTCAATTGGAGAAAAATAATGAAAACATTCTGAGTTGACATCTTCAGTTCGCGCATGAGGCTGAAAGTTCGAAAAAATATGCTAAAAATTGAATTTTTATAAAATTAGTTTTTTGTATATTTTCATAATGCAATAGCCGTAAATTGTCAGTATATAGCGTAGTTTAAACCTAAAAAATATTTCATAAATTTTATATAAGATCTTTAGTTCGCGCATACGCCCTAGATTGGACTGGATATATTAGTCCAATTTAATGTGTATGCGCAAACGGAAAATCTTACGTAAAAGTTATAAAATATTTTTTTAGATTCAAACAACGCTATATGCTGACAATTTATGGCTGTTGTGTTATAAAAATATAAAAAAAAAATAATTTTATTATTTTTTGAAAATCTCAATTTTTGGCATATTTTTTCGAACTTTCAGCCTTATGCGCGAACTGAAGATGTCAACTTTGAATTTTTTTTCTTATTTTTCCCCAATTGAAGACAACACACTACAGCTTTTGAGAGCTAACGCGATATCGAAATGAAGAATTCGATTTATTTTCGAACCACCCTGCTGTGTTGGTAGTCCTTAGCAGTTTTTAAAAATTGCTTTGCAATTGTTATATCATTGCTAGAGGGTCACATGATCCAAAGATAACAAATTATGATAAATTATTACACAAATACAGTAAGCTCCCGATTTTCTGAGGAATTGGATCGCACAAGTGCCGCGGATAAAAAAAGTCAGAGATAAACCGCAGAAAGATTAAAATGAGGAAAAAGTAAGGTAAAAGTTAAATGAGAAATAACGACACAAAGCACAAATTACAGATTATTGCAGACACGTGTTTCGGCGTTACAAGGAACGCCTTTTTCAGTGCAAAAGAAATGAGCTTTTGCACTTGAAAGAAGTCACTTGAATACTGTTTATTCTTACGTTCATCCTTGCATTCAATCTAGTTTTTCAGTTGTTATAACATAAACTAACATCTAAACAAAATAGTTTGTCCCTTTTTTCAAGAACATTTGTTTGAAATACCAAGCAAGAAAAGCTCATGGCACAGACTGCGACTTAGAAATTTTTAGGGGGGGGAGGGGTATTTTTAGTAATATTTTTCTTTTTTTTTTGGAGTCGGTGTTGAAGGCTCTAAAACTCTTTGAGTCGGAGCCAGAACCGGTGTGAACTTCTCACTAACTCCGCTAGGGGTGCCCATCACCCCCAAGTTCAACGGCGCAAATTCCTCCCAAAAAGTTTCTCAACATTCTTCCCTTTTTTATTTTTTAAACTCTCTTTTTTTATTTATTTATTGATGTATTTTTAATTATTATTATTGTTATTATTATTTTATAAGTAAAGTTCTGTGCTACGCCAGTGACATAGACACACACAAGCTAAATAAATAAATGAAATAAAATAAAAACAGAATTAAAAAATAAATAAATAATTAAATTAAACATAAATCAATGAAGAAATTTCAATAAAAAAATAAATAAAATGTAAAATCCCCCCCCCCAAAGTTTTGATGGCACCAACTTGCGCCATAATCCCCCCCCCCCCATGGGCACCCCTGAACTGCGCAACCTTGGTTCTAGCAAGCCGCATCTTTCTTTTATTTTCTTTCGTAACTGTCTGTTTTAATTCGCGCCATAAGGAGGCATTCATTTATACACGCGATGCTCTCTGATTTCGCGGTAATCATCCAAAGCAGCTGTTTCCACAATCATCAAAGCAGAACGCTCGGCGCTTCCTGTGATGACTTAACCACAGCCGTCCGGTTTCATATCTCTGGATGTTATGGCGTCGCCGCGGGACGACATTTAAAAGATATTTAGCCGACGCACACGTGGTTTGCATAGTTTCTAACGGATAGTAAACATACAGCAGTGATGGTTAGTTTGAGTAGTTTGAGCAAACGACGCTTGAGATATGGGCATGTGTTTAGATGGTGCTCCCCAAATAGTGTTTAAAGATAGCTGATTCCTTTGCAAAATGGTAAGTATCAAAAAGGTTTGTTTACGTTCGCTTTCTAAAATTTTTTGTAACAATAAATAACTAATTTAAGCATTTTTATGTGTTTCTGAATTATATTTTTCAAACGATATTACGTAGTAAATTAATATTGGATCGAATATTCGTAGAAATCGTTTATGAATTTTGTTATAGGTTTTATTAAGATATTTGATGTTAACTGAACTATTTTGAAAACTTTCTTCTCAAAACTTTTCTGAGATTCAATAACGTACTTTTTATGGTTCTATGGTTGATTAAATTAAGAAACTTCAATCGCTTGTTTTGATTACGCAAAACATAAGTTTCCATGTGATGCTGTTCGTGATATTTTCCCCTGCCCTATATTCTGGATTTTCCTACATTTTATTCTGCCTTAGAACCATACATGGTAAAATATGTAAGCTTCTTTTTGTGTCAAGAATGTATTTCGTAAGGAATTAAGATATTAGTGTAACAAGGCACACGTGGTTTGTAGAATAACGAACATAAACACATAATACTCTAGCGCAACCAGAATTAACATCTTTTTTTTTGATCAAAACGATCCTTACATGTGTGCAAAACTACTGTTTTAGGATTGGTAATAATTTGAAAACCAAGCCCCTCTGCGGGTGTTTTTTAATGACCCCTCTCCCTACTCGTTGTGCCACTGCGAAGTACTAACAGTTATCAGTTTGAGTTTGAACAAACGACGCTTACGACATGATCATGTTTAATGTTGATAGAGTTAACCAAGTAGTGTTTAGAAACAATTAATTTTTATTTAAGTGCAGGATCTTCGATTTTTCCGAGTCGGGACAAATCTTGAAACTGTCGCTCTTAATCCATTTTCTGTCAAGGTTTTTTGAGTTTCAACAGAACTCGGCCTAACCCCCCCCCCCCCCCCCCAACCGCCCAGATCCAGCACTGATTTTTTAAAAAAATATGGTATGGACCAAAGGTTTGTTTTCATTCATTTAGTTTAAACATTGCATTCATTTAATTTCGTACGTTGACGAGTTATTTAAACATTACGTAGCTAATTAATAATTGGTCAAATATTTCGCTGAAATCTTTCATGATTTTTTACTGGTTTTTTTAAAACATTAAATGCTGATTAAACCATTTTAACACCTTGCTTGACGAAACTATTGTACAACTAAAACTTACACTTCAATCACGTGGTTTGAGTACCTCAACACATAAATTTAAAATTAGCTGTTTATTACTTTTTCATTACTTCTGGAATTTCCCATGACACTGGTAAACATATATTTTGCTACATGACACATTTATAGTGTTCCTAGAGTAATTTTTAACCCTGATTGAAAATATCCACTTAGAATTTTTCCATCACCCACAGTTTTTGTGTAATCATGGGATTTAAGTTATATATAATTCCCATGTTTTCCTATATCACGTAATGATAACAACTTATAGTTAACAATTAAAATCTGGTCATGAAGCCAAGAAATGTGGTGATAAATAGTCAGGCTTGTTTTTATGCAAGTGGCAACATGGTGGTCAATCTCATTAGCATCAATTTTTGTGTTTTAACTGACCTGAATTGAATCTATTTCTGTGTTTTTATATTTGAATGCAAAAATATAAAATTCATAGATTTTTACTTTAAGTAATATAATTAATTATGTATTCTTTAATACTGTAGCCCCTCATTATATCGCTCTTGTCGGGAGACAATAAAAAGTGCGATATATCCGAAAACACGTTATAACCGAGGCTGTTAAAACTAAAGAATTGAACTAATATTCAAGCAACTGAGGTGTGCGTCTACAATAATTATAACTTATTCTTTTATATTGGGACGAACTTTTGAATAAAAGCAACAAAAGAAAATTATGTTACCATTTGCTCTTTTTGGTATAAAAAACAATTTGAAATATTTCAATGGATTTTTGGTGAAATAAAAATTTAAACCATTATAACTAAAGATGTATTGAAGTAAGAGGAATGAAAGGCATTCCTGTTTTGTTATGAGCTAGAGATACAATGTTTTTAATACTTAAGTGACCTCAAATTTAGAACGAAGTTCGATTACGTTTAATTTCTCAGGGGACAAAGAAAAAGCGCGATATATCCGAATGAGCGATTTAAGGAGGCGCGATATAACGAGGGGTTACAGTAGTATTGACTCTGTAGTGGATAGGTTTGTAGAGCATCAAACAGGTGAGGCTTGATAATAGCTCTTCCAAAACTAGTTTAAAAGCTATACTAGTACATGATAGAAACATGTTACCCTCAGCATTAATAGCACATTCAGTTAAAATGATGGAAACGTAAAGAGATTTGAAACGTTTTATTAGATACTAGCGGTACCCGCACGGCTTTGCCCATAGTAAAAAAATAAGAGATCATTTCGTTAGATTGTATGTTTACAAATAATGGATGATGAATTTTTTGCCAATTTGCTATATTCATTTGTTCTCCCATTTTCCACGTTATGATAATTTACTCGTCCACCACTTAAAAGTAATTTGCACTCGTCCACGTTATGATAATTTGCGCGGTAAAATTTTCTTAAAACTCGAATAGAAAAAGAACAAAATCGAATGTTCGAAAAATCGCTTCGAGGTGCACACCCCCATGCTATAAACTAGTTGTGTGCCAAATTTCATGAAAATCGGCCGAACAATCTAGGCGCTATACGCGTCACAGACATCTAGACATAGCTCCAGACTTTCAGCTTTATTACTAGTACAGATGGTTAAGCACAACACCTACTATAGGGCAATTATTTCTAGCCTCAAATGAAATGAAACAATGAATTAACTGCTTGAGATTTACACAATGCTGAAGTCTCCTTTGCGAATGGGATAGAATTGACAAGAAAAATAAAAAATAAAGAATGACTCTATTGTTATACTGGCTCTTCGTATTAAATTAGGCTTTTCCAAAAATTTTGTGAAGAGTATTGATAACACTGGTGCTGGATTTCAATACTTAAAACCAGATTTTTCACGCATTATTGACGAAAACTAAAAAAAAAAGGGCATCTTTGGAAGACCTCAAATTGTCCGAGTGAACAAATGCTTGCTAATCATAGCTGGACACTTAACAGGGATGTTCTTGATGATACAGAAAGAAATAAGTAATAACGAAGATTTGATGATTACTAACTATTAAATGATCCTCGCATGAAAACTGGAAATAATATTGAATTTGTAAAATTGCAAGAAGGAACATTGAGAAATTTTCGTTTAAAAAGTGGCATCAACCAGTCAAAGTAAATTCTAGGTTACCTGTAAAAGTTCTAGTTGTACCATTTTTATCCAAAAAAAAAAAAAAAAAAAGCAGAAAGCAGCTGTTGAAGCTCTAAGAATGATTGATTCTTCGAAAGTTGTGATAAAAACATCCTCCAGTTGCAACTGAAATAAAAATAAAAGAACTTAAAATTCGTCGCAAATTAATAACTCTTTTTCCTTTTATTAACACTTTCATTGCACGAAAAAAAAAATAGCTTGAAATTTCAAAGAATGCTTGATATTTCGCTTTATTTATTTATTTATTTTTTTTTGTTTCATAACCAAGCAATTAAAAGAAATCTTGTTTTACGTAAAATGTTTGCAACCATCAACTATTAATCACTCTCTAAATTTTTGTTTCAATTTTTTTGCCTTAAACACTAAGTAAAAAAATTTGTTCTGAACTGAAAAGTTTTAAACACAATGTTCTTTTCTTTTTTGACATTGTTTTTAGTTTTTTAAAAATTAGGAGCTATTTTTTGAAAACGTCTTGAGCTCATCAAAGTTAATACAAGACGATTATTTGATTAAGTTTTTTTTCTATTCTCTTACATATGTATCCTCGTATATTTGTCTGCACTATTCCATTTATCAAAAATAGGTGATAGATCTGTACGTCAAGGGCCAGATTAATGTAAGTTACTGAAATAGCCTTTTTTTTGTTATTGCATTGCATGTAGAACCCTGTTCTGCATTGAGTAATAATCGTCCTAATGTCCTAATGTAGTATGTCCAGTGTCCCACTTATGCAATCCATTTTAAAAGATAAATCATTCAAAAAATGAAATTTCGAGCTAAAATTATGTAAAATACACACAAAATTTTAATTTAAATCAAAATTTAATGTCCCCTCCCAAAAAAAGTATGAAAACACTTAGTTCATGGATACTTATTCGAACTTTCAAATTCACGTCAAAACTTACAAAATTCAACGTAATTCCTTAAAAAACTCTTTTATTATTGTTTAAGGCCTGGTTTCCTAGAAGCGAATTGCCGATCTTCGACGTCGCTCCCCGCCGTGACGCTGAAATCAAAGTCAAGTGGATTCCGGCGTAGCCATTCACGACGTCGATTTAGCTCGGGCGCGTATGCGCAGAAGAATCAAGTTTTCGCCTCGGCGAGGAGCGGCGCCGACGATAGGTGTGTTCGCTCCTAGGAAGCAAAGACTTTACTAATGTTATGAGAGCGCGAGTCCAACCCTTATGTGCACCAGACAAACGTTCTTACGCTCGCCTGCACAGCAGTGATGATATGACTTAAGTTAGTTCAGTTTTGAGGCAAAGACATTTTAAATGAAAAAAAAAAAAACAACAACTACGCAGCTTATAATAGTTAAATATTAAACATGATTGATTTTACTAAGTTTAAGACAGTTCGAATAACAAACGTGAATTTGATAAGTTCTAAAAAAGTTCAGTGAAACTAAGTTTGTTATTAATCTTTTTTTTTCGGAAGGCTAAATTTTGATTTAAATTAAAATTTTGTGGGTATTTTACAGAAGTTTAGCTCGAAATTTCATTTTTCGTATGATTTAATTTTTAAAATGGATTATAAACACGGGACACCAGACATGCTATATTAGGAGGATTCAACGTATCGCATGCGACTTATGGGCCGCAGATCGAGTATTGTAGGCGTAAAACTTCTTAACAGCCGCTAAACTGGTTGTGTAATATAACGATTTTTTACTTGTAGGGTACATCTCATAGGGAAATATATCACTGTTTCCATTTACACCCTAGTCACGGGGTAGATAAAAGCCCAGTAGCATAATTTTTTTAAAAAGTCTGCAAAGCAGTTTCAAAATAAAAAGCATAAGTCTGCAAGATAAACCGATGTTAAATTAATCGTCGAGTCCCAATCGGAACCGAGAAATGTTTAAAAAAAGGATGCTAACACAAGTACATGCTACTTCTGGATTATGTCCCAGAAAATATAGGACAAAACTTCATTAGCTGAAATATGAAAAAAAAAGTAAGAAAAAATCTCTTTAAAAATTTAGGTTTTTTTCTCTCCCTCAACGGAGAAATTGTCTGTCCTTGGCAGGTAAACGGCAGCATCTATAGAAATGAGTTTTTGAGATACGTGTTTAGGATTCAATACTAACAATAGAGAACTGTTGAAAATAAAAATTTTTTTTCCCTCCAGCGGAAACCAAATAAGCAAGGTTGTACAGTAAAGCTAATTCATAATAAATGACAAAATGAAAAAAAAAAAAAAATATTTGAATTTTTGGCATCTTGAATTCAAATTATGTTTTTCGCAATCACAAGCGTGTGTGTGTGTATGAATGCACGTGTGTGTTTGTGTAGGCGCATGTGTGTGGGTGCGTGTGTGTGTATGTATGCATGTGTGTGCGTGTTGTGTATGCAGTGCTGTGTGTACGCGCGTGTGTGTGTTGGCGTTCGTATGTGTGTGTATGTAGGCATATGTGTTTGTGTCTGCGTGCAGGCATGAGTGTGTAGGAGTGTGTGTTTGTGTCTGTGCGTTTGTATAGGATATGGACGCAACCTGGAGACGGGTTTCGCAAGAGGAGCAGCATCTTGAGGCCGGTCGACGCGACGGTGGTGCTGGCAGAGGGTGCTGGTGGGAAAATAAAATGATAGGAATTCAAAACAGTCAAATGAGAACAATAAGCAATCGTGATTGCTCTAAAAAATAAAAAATAAATAAAAATTATATTAATTTGAATTTTTGGCACCTTGAATTCAAATTATGTTTTTTTGCAATCACGAGCGTGTGTGTGTATGAATGCGCTTGTATGTTTGTGTAGGCGCATGTGTGTGGGTGCGTGTGTGTGTACGTATGCATGTGCGTGCGTGTTGTGTATGCAGTGCTGTGCGTGTAGGCGTTCGTGTGTGTGCGTATGTAGGCATATGTGTTTGTGTCTGTGTGCAGCTATGAGTGTGTGTATGTGTGTGTGTGTAGGAGTCTGTGTTTGTGTCTGTGCGGAGGCATGACACAAACACAGTGTGTGTGTAGGTGTGTGTATGCATGCATGCGTGTGTGTGTAGGATATGGACGCAACCCGTAGACGGTTTTCGCAACCTGGAGACGGTTTTCGCAAGAGGAACAGCATCGTGAGGCCGGCCGACGCGACGGTGTTGCTGGCAGAGGGTGCTGGTGGGAAAATAAAATGATAGGAATTCAAAACAGTCAAGTAAGAACAATAAGCAATCGTGTTTGCTCAAAAAAAAAGAAGAAAGAAAAGAAAAACGAAAAGTTTGCGGTTGTTGCCCTTTACTTCCCCATGGCAGTAGGGTTAAATGTGAACATTCTTTCATTCGCTAAAAAACCGACAAAAAGTCAAGTTCTTTTATACCCAGATACTATCGAAGAGCATACACTGTCAAAAATGAATCGCTCAATTTTGACGATTTGGCAATCCTCGAGCACTATTTCGTTATTTTCGACGATCCTTTCGTCACCAAATCACGTGATATTTGACAAAACCAGAAATCTCAACTTTTTGACGAAATTATTTCGTCCCGATTTCGTCATATTGCAGTGCATTCTGGGAGTTTTCGTTTCAGTCTTGTACTTGCTCGTTAAATTATCCTAAAGGATTCATAAAAAAAGGTTAGTATTTATTAAAATTTGTATGTGCAATGTGCTTTTTCTTTTATTTATTGTTACATTTTTGTTTAGCGTTGTGTTTATAGTTGTGTTTAAAACACATTAAAATTGAAAACGAACCGTTCGATTAGGTTTAGAACTCTGTGTTTTTTGAACTAACTTTGAGTCACCTCCACGTTAGGCTTAACTAGCGTTGTTTTTTTATTCGCAAAAGGAAATGTTGGTTTATTGACATTAGTTTCCAAAAACGTACTTCTATTTCGTTAAAAAATGTCAAACATGACCAAAAAATTTGTACAAATTTAAACTTACAAAAAAAAAAAAAAAAAATTCCTCCGTAGCTAAACCAACACAAATGATAAATACAGCGCTTTTATAAAAGGCATAGAACTTTGAAGCTTTTAATTTCAACGTTGAATATATTGCATGGTTATGTGTTTTCATTCTTCTCCATGAATTTTACAAAAATAATTCTGTAAAACGAAGTGTATTTTTTAGTTTAATAGTTCAAATTTTTTTCACTGTGCATTTTTATTTTCTTAAACAAATATGTACCCATTCCCCAATAAGTATTGATATTTTTTCTTCTTCCACTCTACATGTAATGTTTTATTCAATGTTATAATTTATACAGTTGCTCCCAAAAGTGTTCGTACACTTTCATTTTCAATGAAATATTGCTCTACAAATTAGTAAAAATTAATATTTTGGAATGGGTAAACAATATTGCAAAACTAAATGAAATATTTTAATAGCAAAATAAAATATGATTTTGAAGAAATTAATAATCAAAAAGTATCATGAACTTTATAACACAATAGTGTTCGTAGAAAATATTTTAAAATAATTGTTTAGCAATCTTTGAATAAAACCGATGAAACTCGAGGAAAAAAAGCGCTTGATGCAATAAAAAATAAATGCAAATCGCTTATATCAGCTTTTGGATCCGAAATGATACCCTCTTTTTTTTTTTTTTATGCTCGTAGACAGGACTTATAAATGCTTACCCCATGTTGTTTATATAATTTCTTTCCCTACGGCAGACGTTTCTAGCAATAAGTGCTTATGTTCATTACTTGTGGAGCCTTTTTTTTTTACTTGCATAAAACATGAAGTAAAGTAAATATCAATTTCATACAAATCATTTTAAGTTAGAGAAGATATTAATTTCCGTAAAGAACTCGATCTTTGTGCTTGATATTTCAGCAAAATATTTTCAATATTTTTTTTCAATTTTTCCGCAAATTAAATAAATTAATGAAAATAGAGTTTTAATGTTTAACATCGATTAAAAAAAATACATTTATAGTAGCATGTTTTGAAAATGATAATGATAAGCATTTTTTGTTGTTTATTTCCACACTTAATGCACTAAATTTATTAGTTTTCTATGTCAATTTGTGTTACATGATTTGTGATAATTATGAGTTTTTCTATTATACATAGTTTCTACGGCTAAAATTAGTGCAGCATTAATTTTATTGCTATATTTCACGTTTCAAGGTATTGTCAACAAAAAATGAGAAATCCGGGTCTACATGAAACCAGACTAAGAAGCATTTTATAGATGAACTACCAATCAATCCAAATGTAAATTACAGTTGTGATTTTTGCTGGATGCAAAGTAAAATATCTGAAATTTTAACCGAACAGCTATACTTTAATTGAAAAATTGAAAGATAATCAAAAAAAAAAAAAAAAAAAAGAAAAGAAAAGAAAATCCATTGATATCTGTCAATTAGTTCTCAAGACAAAAACAAAGAAAAGCACTATGTTATTGGGTTTCCCCTGTCTTTGGCAACTCTTCTCCCTTGGCGTGTTTTTTATTTACTGCGTGAAAATTACATATTTTAGAAATCAAATATGCTTGGGGAAAAGGTAATACTTCCTTGGTAATACTCCCGCCGTCTCAAACTAGTAGAGCGACGTTTGAATATTTTTGTACCAGTGATTAATTCTGACGCTTTTAAGATTTTGTTTGAATATTTTTTAAAGATTTCAAGGTACTATACTATCAATTAATCGAGTGTTGGAGCCCTTGGTTTTTGACTCTAATTTGGTAGTGGTTTAAGCAGGTAAGGCTCGGTAAGTAAATGTTACTTATTGATAACATAACACAATAAAATTTCTGAAAAAAAGTAAAAATAAATCATAATCATCAGTTTCAGTACTACTTAATTTGTTAATATCTTAATAGAACTAATTTGTGGTGGAGGGAGTACTTTAGAAAACATTCGTCAAGAAAACTGCAAATCTGAAAACGAAAGTCAGGAGAAAAAGGTGTATTTTGGCTGTGGCTGAAATAAAAAATAAATTAAAAAAAATCACAGATCAACAATTGTCGCACCCTTGATTTTTTTATAGCTCGAAAAAAAAAATGAAAATTCACGACTTGATATGCAAAGGAATTAACTAGTTTAATGGCTAAGTAATGCTGATTGTCGATAAATTGAAGAAACTCTAATTCCAGAACGCTATTCAGAAATTAATTTCAGATACCAACTGAGAGAAATTGTCTGTTTGTTTAAATAAAAACTTTGCCCATCCGCTGTAAAAATAACTCACTCTTGCTATCTGCTTGGAAAAATAGCTGTCACTGTCGATATAATCATATTTTGAAAAATATGAATAATGAAATCAGATGCTCTTTAAAGTCACAAGAGAATCGTAGTTTTTTAACTAAAAGGGAACAATTTTGAAAGAAATTGTGGAAAAATGCTTCATTTCAGAAATAAGCTGCTGCATTTAATCGTAAAACTTTCCTCGAAATAAAAAAAAATCAATGTGCATGAGGGCATACACACATGGACTTACACATTTACTTATTATACATATATTTTCTTTTTAAAACTCTTTTAGGATGGATCCAACATCATGGAGATAATCAGAACCAAGACAGACGAAGATTTTTTCCATAATTAGAACAATATTCAGAGTGTTCGTATATTATACATTGATTTCATGTTACACATGTTTGGAAATAATAATAAAAACTTAGCGGTAAAAAACAAAGGTATATTTTATAATTATTTAACAAACATTACACTAAATAAATTTTACCAAAAGATTTATTTCACATTTGCATTTTTTTAAGATTCATATTGTTACAAATTCTGTAAATAGTAATTATTGTAGGAACGTAACCTGTAAATAGTTTCCCGTAATGAATATACAACCCCTTTTTCATATGGCTAAAATATACGACCCCTATTCCCTTTTTGTTCATTGATAAAAGTTGATAACGGACAACGCATTTCGAGAAGCGTGTGGAATATTTGAGAAAATTCTTTTCGGTGTATTTAAGCCGTTAGCGATGGATAAACAGTTAGTTTCGATTGAGATTTTCGAACTGAGTGCATTTTTGCTCTGTTTATAGCGAGGCATTTCGCTGTGTTGTTTTCGTATTTGGAAGTAAATACGTGTGTAAACGGTGAGTTTACGGTGTTGTGTGATAATTGCTTAGTTGCTGATGAATAATTTAGCAGTTGTTGAAGATCTTTCCTGTATATAGTGTAAATAAATCTCCTGTGTTTTTTTATCAAGAACTGTGTCTTCATTTCAAGAAAGTGGAAGTCGCACCGAATCCGTTACAATTTGGCGCCCAACGTGGGGCTACTTCAGGACTTTCTTGCAGTAAGTGTGACTTTGGACATTTTTTCATAAAGACTTTTTAAATTTGGACTTTATTTGTATGGTGATTACTCGCGCAATGGATGAACAATTAAAACAACTGCTTGATGCAATCAACTCTGTGAAGAGTGATATGGCGGCTAATCAAGAACAATTAAAAAGTGACTTGACTGCAAGTTTTACTGCAAATCAAGAACAATTAAAAAATGATATGGCGGCTAATCAAGAACAATTAAAAAGTGATCTGACTGCAAGTATGTTGGCAAATCAAGACCAGTTAAAAAGCGATTTAACGGTGCTGAAAAAGGACTTAACGGTGCTGAAAAAGGACTTAACGTCTAACCAAGAAGAAATTAAAAATGACCTTATTTCGGTAAAGACTGTGATGGAAAATAAATTTAATGACATAGAGCATCGAGTTGATGCAATTGAAGAAAAATTTGATACCGTTGAAAGCCGATTCAATGCTGTAGAAAATAAATTTGAAGATGAAGATAGAAGATTTCATCTACTTAAAGAAGAGATCTTTAAGGACGTGGAAAGGAGATTGGCGACCGCGGAAAGCAGCTCTGTACAGTTTGGCGCTCCCACATCGGTTGCTCGACCGTCCATTAAACTTGCCACATTTGATGGGAAAACTTCGTGGCAGGTTTACAAAACTCAATTCATGATAGTGGCGGAAGCGAACGGATGGGACTCTGCTACCAAGGCCTGTCATCTTGCAGCATCCCTGAGAGGTGACGCAGCGGACATTCTTCAGACCCTTCCGGACAGCCAGCGCCTGGATTTCGCCGCCCTCACATCTGCGTTGGAGCTTCGCTTCGGTGAGAAATGCCAGAAAGAGTTCAGCCGACTCCAGTTGAAGTCCCGTTTCCAGAAAACCGGGGAAACCCTGCAAGAGCTAGCGGCGGACGTCGAGAGACTGTCTCATCTTGCTTTTTGCGACTGTCCTGCGGATGTTCGGGACAACCTGGCACTCAACTACTTCATCGACGGAGTTCGGAATCCTGAGATCCAGAAGGCCCTCCGGATGGCGAATGTAAACGACTTGAAATCCGCTTTGATGTATGCGATGAGATACGAGGCCGCCCAAGAAGCAACCCGTGTGGATCGCCATCTAATCCGGACTCAGGAAGCTGATGAGTCTGATTCCAGGTCGTCCCACCTCGCTGAACTTGAGAGACAACTCGGTGACTTGACAAGACATCTGAGCAGCATAACAGCCCAAAAGAAACAAGAGCAGAAGTGCTGGAAATGCGGTAGTGAAGGACACCTGCGAAGGAGTTGTCCGGCTCGCCAAGCTACGCGAGGGAAGGAAATCACCACCACTAGAGCTCTGCAGATTTCCTCTTCTAGTAGTGGCAGTGATGGACTTTTCATTTACGCACATGTAAATGGGAACCCCTGCAGACTGATTGTCGACACTGGAGCCAATGTGACAATCATTAGGACAGATGTGGCTCGTGAATTTGGATTGAAACTGCTGTGGACCTCGCCACGCGTAAGTCTCCAGACTGTGACAGGTGACAAAATTGAGATTGACGGTAAAGTGGACTTGGAAATAGTGTTTGGGAATGCCACCTACCATCATACGGCATTCGTCGCTAATATCACGGACCCCTTCATTCTCGGATTGGACTTTTTAAAGAAATATGACTTCACTCTCGACTTCAAGACTAATGAGCTGCACTCGATGAGAGAAGACATAGCTGTTTTCCCCGCAGAAAGTGATGTAAAATCCGCTCATCAAATAATAGCCCGAACAGATTTATCGATTCCCTCAAGGTCAGAATCATTAATACCTGGCTCCCTTGAAGAAAGCAATAGTTTTCGATTTGGACTCATTGAATACCCTAACCTAAGCAATAGCCTAAAAGGAGTACTGGTAGCATCTACGCTTGTGGACCTTTCCAAGGATGTAATTCCTGTGAGAGTCGCCAACATGAGTGAAAGGCCAAGGAATATCCGGAAAGGCGAAGTGTTAGCAACTTGTACTCCCGTAAACTGCATCATTAGAAGAATCAATTCCCCCGAGACTGTGTCTTCTGAGTCCTTGACATCGAAGTTAATTGGGAGTGCACCCTTATCGAAGGATCAAAGAACTGCTGCGGAACAATTGGTGGACGACTTCAAGCATCTGTTTTCATCTACATCGGAGGATGTGGGCCGGACGAATTTAACGCAGCATAGGATCTACACTGGAGAACACCCCCCTATTAAACAGCATCCAAGACGACTACCGTTCGCCAAGAAGGAAGAGGTTGAGACCCTCCTGAAAGAGATGAAGGAGAATGATGTAATCGAACCGTCATCCAGTCCTTGGGCCTCTCCCATCGTCTTGGTCCGAAAGAAAGATGGCTCCACCAGATTTTGTGTCGATTACCGACGACTGAATGAAATCACCAAGAAAGACAGTTACCCTCTTCCACGGATAGACGACACCTTAGACACTCTTTCCGGACACAAGTGGTTTTCGACCCTGGACTTGAAGAGCGGCTACTGGCAGGTTGAGATACACCCTGATGACCGAGAGAAGACAGCGTTTACAACTGGTTAAGGCTTATGGCAGTTTAAAGTGATGCCCTTCGGCCTCTGCAATGCACCAGCTACGTTCGAACGTCTTATGGAGACAGTGTTAAGAGGACTTTCCTACGAATCCTGTCTGGTCTACTTAGACGATATCATCATCGTGGGACGCAGCTTCGAAGAACATCTGGCAAATCTTAGGAAGGTGCTGCAAAAGCTTAAGGAAGCCAATCTGAAGTTAAGCCCGTCCAAATGTAATTTGTTCCGCCGGGAAGTGAACTACCTTGGTCACATCATCTCTTCTGAGGGTGTACAAACCGATCCAGAGAAGGTATCTGCGGTCAGGAGTTGGAGTCGTCCCGAAAACATCCATCAGCTGCGAAGTTTCCTGGGGCTCTGCACCTACTACAGGAAGTTTGTAAAGGGTTTTTCCAACATTGCACGACCTTTGCATAAGCTGACGGAGAGCAAGCAAAAGTTCGAATGGTCCAAAGAATGCGAAGATGCATTTCTACGACTGAAGGAGGCTTTAACATCAACGCCTATCCTCGCCTATCCTCAGCCTGAAAAATCCTTCATCCTGGACACTGATGCGAGCAACGAGGGCATCGGAGCTGTTTTATCCCAAGAAATTGACGGAAATGAACATGTCATCGCTTACTGGAGCAAATGCTTATCAAAGTCGGAGCGAAATTATTGCGTCACCAGAAAGGAGTTACTGGCCATAGTGAAAGCTGTAGAACACTTCCATCATTACCTCTACGGCCGAAAATTTCTGCTTCGGACAGATCATGCCTCATTAACTTGGCTTTTGAACTTCAAAAATCCGGAAGGCCAGATAGCCAGATGGATACAGCGGCTCCAGGAATATGACATGGAGATCAAGCATCGAAAAGGGTTATCTCACGGTAATGCTGACGCTTTATCAAGGAGACCCTGTCCTGAGAACTGCAATTATTGTTCCCGAATCGAGAAACAGTATGGAACGACTAGCCCTACCGCCTATCAGGTGACAGTGACTCCAATATCATCAGAACCTGATCCATGGAGTGACGACCAAGTTCGAAATGATCAGCTTGAAGACCCCGACATAAAACCAATTTTGGAGTTCATGGAAAGTGACAGTCGGCGCCCTAGCTGGCAGGACGTTTCCATCTTCAGTCCTGCAACAAAAAGATACTGGGCTTTATGGAACTCGCTCCATTTACGGAACGGCGTACTGTACCGGAAATGGGAATCTGACGACGGCAAAACATCTAGGTGGCAGTTACTACTTCCCCGATCAAGGATTTCAGATGTTCTGAAAGAAATACATAGTAGTGCGACTGGAGGACATTTTGGTGTCTTGAAAACCCTCAATAAAGTTCGGGAGCGCTTCTTCTGGAGCAAGGCGAAGGATGACGTGGAGAAGTGGTGCCATTCTTGTGACGCCTGTGCTGCTCGTAAAGGACCGAAGAAGAGAAGCAGAGGGAAGCTACATCTGTACAACGTTGGAGCTCCTTTCGAACGAATTGGGATTGACATCCTGGGTCCTCTACCAAGAACTGCTGATGGGAACAAATACATTCTTGTTTCCATCGACTACTTCACCAAATGGCCGGAAGCATATCCCATTCCAGATCAAGAGGCTACCACCGTAGCAGAGACTCTGGTCCAACACTGGATCTCGAGATATGGAACACCTTTGCAGATTCATTCCGATCAAGGGAGGAACTTCATCTCTGCTGTGTTTAAGGGCCTATGTCAAATTTTCGGAATTGAGAAAACTAGGACAACACCACTACACCCACAATCGGACGGCATGGTGGAGAGATTTAACCGCACGATCCTAAATAATCTCTCGCTTATGGTATCCAGAAATCAACAGGATTGGGACAAGAAGCTACCTTTGTTCCTGCTGGCCTACCGCAGTGCTGTCCACGAGACTACCGGATATGCCCCATCTCAGATGCTCTTCGGACGAGAGCTTCGGCTACCTTGTGATCTCGTCTTCGGTCGTCCTCCGGATGCGCCTTCATCGCCTGAGGAGTACATCCAGGATCTCCAGGCCCGGTTGGAAGACGTTCATAACTTCGCACGAGAGCGAATCAACATCGCGGCGGAGAAGATGAAGACCCGATACGACACAAGATCTACTGGACATGAATTCAACGATGGCGACAAGGTTTGGTTATGGAATCCCATCCGACGGAAAGGTCTGTCACCCAAATTGCAGTCGCATTGGGATGGACCCTACAAAGTCCTTAACCGACTGAATGACGTCGTAGTGAGGATCCAAAAATCACCTAATGCAAAACCTAGGGTTGTACATTATGATCGGTTAGCCCCATACTATGGCCATAGTTCATGAGTATTACGTAAACAACCATGGTTGATAACATAAAAGTTGTAGATAATTTTTGCTTTCAATGTTTAGTAATATTTCTTGTTATTATTGTGCTTTTTGTATCTGTTAGTTATTAATTAATGTGTATATTTGTAAACTTGTTATAGAAGTTTGGCACCCTTTCTGGGGATTGTACTGCCCGGGACGTGCAGTCCTTAGGAAGGGGGCAATGTTACAAATTCTGTAAATAGTAATTATTGTAGGAACGTAACCTGTAAATAGTTTCCCGTAATGAATATACAACCCCTTTTTCATATGGCTAAAATATACGACCCCTATTCCCTTTTTGTTCATTGATAAAAGTTGATAACGGACAACGCATTTCGAGAAGCGTGTGGAATATTTGAGAAAATTCTTTTCGGTGTATTTAAGCCGTTAGCGATGGATAAACAGTTAGTTTCGATTGAGATTTTCGAACTGAGTGCATTTTTGCTCTGTTTATAGCGAGGCATTTCGCTGTGTTGTTTTCGTATTTGGAAGTAAATACGTGTGTAAACGGTGAGTTTACGGTGTTGTGTGATAATTGCTTAGTTGCTGATGAATAATTTAGCAGTTGTTGAAGATCTTTCCTGTATATAGTGTAAATAAATCTCCTGTGTTTTTTTATCAAGAACTGTGTCTTCATTTCAAGAAAGTGGAAGTCGCACCGAATCCGTTACAATATTTTCAAATACCTTTTGCAATTTTGGCAGAGAATTGTTTTCAAAGTATGAAGTATGAAATGTATGCAATAATAAAGTTCCTGTATTAAACATAAATTTGGCCAAATAAACATTCTACATACAAGCAAAATTAATAAAACAAGTAATTGATTGGAAAAAGAAAAAGGTAAGCTTTTTCTTAAGATAATCTAATTTTACTTTCTGTATCTAATTTTAGAACAAAGATATACTAACTTAAAGTTGTCCATTTTATTGTACTTTTTCTTTGAAATTTGTGGTATAAATTGGATAAAAATCTTTTTTTTTTCTGGAATTTTTTCATGCAATGCAATGAAGAAGAAAATCCCCAGCAAATTTCCCCCGAGCATATATCGATGTAACTGTGCATAAAAGTGGCACATGGTTTATTTTTCCAGAACCCAATGTCTGCTGAGGAAGTAGCACTTTTATATTCCCAGTAGGACAGGACGATGTAGGAATTTCTACATCGTGATGCATCGCCATCCTTACATCGCGATGTAGCGATGCATCGCGATGTAGTCCAAACAGCTTGAAATATTCTTCCCGCTTTAGGGGCACCCCCCCCCTCATTAGGGGAGTTTTCCTTACAAAAATCCAGGCTTTTGTCAGATCTTTTTCTAATTTGGCATAGGTCCTTTAATCACATGGGGTAGTACCCCATATGAATACTACCCCATGGGAAACTATCCTATGTGGATTTCCAGCATCAAAGGGCATCTGGGCCGAATCTGGAAAAGATTCGACGAAAACTGGATTTTTATAAGGAAAACTCCTGTGGGGGTTTGGCACACATAGTGGGACGAAAACTACAATATGGGAATTCCCAAGCATCAAAAGACAAATGTACCAAATTTGGAACAGATCAGACGAAAACTGGGTTCTTATAAGACCTTCCCCCTCCCTCCGACACACTCACATGGTTTCCCACTCCATAGCGGGACGAAAACGGGAATTCCCGAGCGTCAAATGACATCTGTGACAATTTTGGAAAAGTCCTGATAAAACTGTTTTTTTTTATAAGAAAACCCCCCGTTTGGTGGTTGTCTCCCATAGCGGCGCGAAAACTACTTTATTAGAATTCCTGAGCATCAATGAACGAACCTCTATGAGAAATTTTGGAAAGATCCGATAAAAAATGAATTTTTTTTCAAGGAAAACCCCCATCGGGGTTGCTGCCCCCCCCCCCACCCATACATTGACGAAAGCTAACCTCCGTGAATTCCTGAGCATCAAAGAACCTCTATGACAAATTTGAAAAAGATCGGACAAAAACTTTTTTTTTATATAAGGAGAACCCCCAATGCGGGGTTGTTCCCCCCCATCATGGAGGGTTGAAAACTACCATGTGTGAATTTCCGAGCATCAGAGGACCTCTGTTCCAAATTTGGAAAAGATATGTTAAAAACTGTTTTTTCATAAGAACCCCCCCCCCCCCCCCGTATAGGGATTGCCCCCCATAGTGGAACGAAAACCACCCTATGAGAAATCCTGAGCATCAAACTCTGTGCCAAATTCGGAAAAATCCAACAAAAACTGGATTTTTTTGTAGGAAAACTACCATAGGGGTTACCCCCCCCCCCCAAAGAGGGACGAAAAACTACCCTGCGTGAATCCCGAGGCATCAAAGAACCTCTGTGCCAAATTTTGGAAAAAATCCGACAAAAACTAGATTTTTTCAAGGACCCCCCCCCCCCCCCCCTCCTTATAAAGTGATGAAAACTACCCCGCGATTCTAGAGCATCTAAAAACCTCTATGGCAAATTTAAAAAAAATCGCTCAAAAACTTTTTTTAATACGGAGAACCCTCAATGCGGGATTGTCTGTCCCCCCCCCCCCCACACGCACAGAGAGACATAAACGACCTTGTGTGAATTCCCGAGCCTCCAATCACGAACCTCTGTGCCAAATTTGGAAAATATCCGACAAAAATTAGAATTTTTGAAGGAAAACCCCCATTATGGGGGTTTAATTAGATACCATGGGGAGTTTAATCTGCAATGATTTGTTTTACCTTTTTTAAGAAGTTGTTTGTTTGCATTTTTACATAAATAAAAATTTGCTTGACATATTTTATGTGCCTCTTTTTTCAACAATTACTTGTCTTTTTTTTGATGGGGGGGGGGGGGGGGGCTGCAGGCCCGTTATTTCAATTTTTTCCCAAATATGGCAAAGAGTCTGTACTCAATAAAAATTTTACAGAAAACCAAGTAAAACGACGGGCAGTCATGTGTAAAAACAAACATGAATGTTCAAAAATAAAGACGGGAGGGGGGGGGGGCGTCAATTGACCCCCTGACCCCATAAATGACGGACCTGTGAAAGTGACTATACGCATTAAAATGGGAAACTACGGTGGTAAGCTTCTGAAGTTACGATTTGATCACACGCACACGAATCTTATAAAATACAGTCGAACCTCGTTATAACGAACTTAAAGGGACCATTAAAATTGATTAAAAACGTGGTTCGCTTTATCCGAAAAACAATAAACAATAAGACAAGGATTGCAAAAAAGTTCATTTCAGCAGTTATTTATTTTAAGCGTGTTCGAATTAACGAGGTTCGACTGTATTCTGAAAAAAAAAAAAAAAAAACTAATGTGCTCCAAGATAAAAGAAAAAAAAAGGAAATAAATTTTCTTAAAAATTTACGAAATTAACGTTCTTATATATGACGAAATTAATTTGACGAAACTAATGCTCTCAAAACTACGAAAATGATTGTTAATTTGACGAAACTAGAATGAAGAAATATTTTGTTACATTTGACGAAATTCGCATCCTCAAACCACTAACAAAAGCAGTTTCTTCAATTCGACGAAATGTTCGCTCGGAGCATATCCCTGGAAGTGGCTTCGTCAAAAACGAAGAAAATTTCGTCAAATTTGAAAGTCCATTTTTGAGAGTGTAGCCTTGGACATAATGCACAAAATTGTGTTCCTCAATTTATCAAACGAAATAATTGAAATTCTTTTTCCATTTTACCCAACCCGTCCCATTTATGTTTCAGATCTGTTCCTATAGCTTATCTCTTTTAGTGTGCATCAAAGATGCATTGTACTCTGTTTTAAGACCAAGTAAGGTGGGTTGATAGCCAGGGGCGGCAAATAGGGGGAGCGAGAGGGGGCAGTTGCACCCCCAAATTTTTTGCACATAATGATAAGAAACGGGCAAATTTAGTTTACGTAAATTGCAAATCAGCGACCATATCGTCGCCTCAGAGCAACACTAAGACATTTAATCCCAGAAATAACACTAAGATAGCCTACTGTTGCTCTGAAGCGACGATATGCCAAAGTTTTTTTTTTTTTTTTTACAAAACACGCCCACTGATTCTCGATAATAGTCAATGAATCTTGAGACATTTCTACTACACAAGCGGATTTTGCTATTTGGATGTAACTTAGAAAATTGTAAATCATTTGCAGCCCTTTTCAGAGTAGAAAAAAATGATGGAGAATCACAGTTTGTTTCAACTAAAACAGTAATCTCCTCGTGTGGACTAAATATTTCATACTTGTGTGTTTAGTGTTATGAGAGGACCAGTGATGTGGCTGCACGATTTTACAAGAAATTCCTTAGTATTTTGCGTACGTTGTTACGCTCATATTTTAAATGTATATTTAGTTAGTGAGAGAACACAGATTCCTTTTGGTAGAAAGACATTTCAGCAACCCAATGCTTTGTATACATTCAAAGAAAATTCTTACAAAAGACACACCATTTTTGAAAAAAGTCATTCATCAACAAATGCCTTTTCTGGTTACTCTTTAACTTTGTCATTTCTGAGTGACACAAGATATTCTTCAAAAGTTAAAGTTATAAAAACCCTCCTTGTTAATTTTGGACTGTTTGAAAGCGATTCTTTCAAGGAAAAGCCGACATCCTTTTACACGCGTATGACTTAATTTGAATGTTTATTCGCTTTGCTTGTATTGTGGAGAGTTTAAAAAAAATTCTGTACTTTATCAAAACATCTTCAATCCGCTAACCTTAATTTTCGGACTGTCCATACTTCAGCTAAATCTACAGTCGAAACAGTTAATAAATTTTGCTTGGATGTATATTTCAACCAAGAGCAAAACTTTAAAAAAAATCTTAATTCGCGCCAATTTTAAAAAGGCGGAAAAAATCCAAATGAATTTAGAAGGTGACAAAAATCAACATGATGATATAACGTCACAAAATTGAATTAGTATTTTGTATCAGATACTAGATTGTTTCTAATAAAATTAAAATGAGATTTGATGATAGATTTATCTGTATTGTTGGCCTTAAGCTCAATGTTATATTGATAGTTTATTGAAAAGGAGAAATAAAATGTTTAAATTATAAGTAAAATTTATAGCACTGAGCAAGGAGAATTGTTTTGCAAATAGCCACTATACTATTCAATGAGGAAAAACGAAGAATAGCACAATATTCAAAGTTATCTGGGTTATTTTCAAGAGAAAAATCTAAGAGATGTGTTTTCTAACTTTGTAGCTTCAACTGTTTTGCAACCATTCCAATTGGCTCAGCGAGTTGTGAAAGATCATTTTTGTGCATTAGGAGGTTAGAAAATTATCTTCGGAGCACAATGGGACAAAAAAGACTTTCATCTTTAGTTATATTGGCAAAAAAGTATGACATTGCATATTGATGGAATAAAGTAACACGATTTCCAGATTCTAAAAATTGTACATTAAAACTTTCTGAAAGGTAAAAACTAATGTCAAAATATTTTCAGGAATAATTTATGATCAAATAAAACTATATTAATTAATATTTAAACTCTCTTAATAGCCTTATTTTTATAAATACTTAAGCCATTTTATGATCCTATCTTGTTACCAATATGTATTTTAATCCAAACTGAGATAACTCACATTTAAGAAACTCGACCCCCCAAATGAAACGTTGAAATGCCGCCCCTGTTGATAGCGGAATAAATACTATAAACGGTGACCTTAGGGAAAATGTAACTGATTTCAAGCTTGCTTCTTTCATAAATACACTTTCATGACGAAATAAAATTGTATGGGCTCATTATATAAAGAAGCATTTTCTTCGAGTTTTCCGGAAACCCAGGAGTTTGCTAAGTATTGCTGAAAGTCCTGCAGGACATAATGTAAGCAAATAAGAATAGTATACTAAAGATTTGAATGAAATAAGCTGAAATTAGCATATATAAATGTATTGCATTTTCTTGAGTACTCTATTTGTCAGACAACAATTACATCTTTTCAATTGAAGACGAGTCGCATTAATCCTTAATGAAAAATTTAAGGCGTCTGCCGACTCGCGAAAAATCTGAAAAAGTTGCTTTGTGCACCTTGATGAATAATATATTAGCAAAACGTGTAGCGAAATTCTGCTCAACAACAACACAACAGAATAAATCTGAAATTGAATTTGAAAAAGCATTTGAAATATTAATAATGCGATCAATTTAATGATGTTGCTGCACGGAAAAACTAGTAAACATTACCAGGGGCGTGCACAGGGGGGGGGGGGGATAAGAGACAACTGTTGGCCCGGGCCCGAGCCTGAAGGGGTCCAATATTTTTAAAATGAGGGGTGAAGTAAAGAGTTAAACAATATGGAGGAGGGCCTGTAAAAGTCATTTGTGACCGGCCCCAAAATTTCATTGCATTCCCCTGAACATTACCAACTAATGCAAACATTTCAGATGTCAGTCGGCTATGAAAGAGTCTCGAAAAAAGTGGCCTCTTGAAATTTGGTCAGTAGGGTCATGCTCAGATAAATGGGAAAATTTGGTTTAACAAATACGTAAAAATTTATTACTTTAATTCCCAACTTTTTTTGTATGCCAATGCAATGATCAATGTTTATTAGTATGGGAAGAAAATAGCAACAGAGATCGTTCACTTTATTGAAAGTTTCAATTAATTTATTAGCATTTCTCCAGGCGACTGTATACAGCTCTTCAAGCAATATGTACTATTATCCGGCCGCGCATTGGGCACCTGTGAGTCATTTGAGAAAACGAACACATTCCTTTAAATAGGTAGAGAAGGAAGAAAGGACGCTTGCCATATTGACCAGTGGCTGCTGAGAGAGGTAAAATCAATACCCACCCACTTACTTAGTATGTGACCTTTCTAAGGAGACATCTGCCTTGACTATACAAAATTGAAATGTGGAGCCAAAGAGGTAAATCTTTGGCTAATTTCTTAAATCCCACAAGGCGACGTATTCAAGCTCTATTACCAATACCATATTGTGAATTCCGTTCTTCAACTTTCATCTGCGTATCGCTACTTTATAAAAATGGACGCTTCTGAAATTAGGTATGGTGAAGTACCATTTCCTGACAGCCGGACTTGAATTGTCCTCTTTTTTTTTTTTGTCTGTCCAGACGACTGACTAGTTCAAGCTAAGGCCCCTATATATACGAGCCGGTGCATCAGCTTAACATTAGCCATTTTGGATCGGAGCGCGTGTTTGAGTAGTTGTCTTTTCTGGCGAGTTATCACATTTGGTGATTGTTTACTGTGAACAATTATTAGCTGCACGGGGATTGTTTATTAAATAAAATAATTATTTTCGGAAAATTTGGCGAAATCCGAAATTTTGCTGTGGTAACCCTAGCAGTGCAACAATGAAAAATCCGATCTAAAATGGCTAAATTTAAGCTGATGCGTCGGCCTATCTATATATAGCGGCTCTAGTTCAAGCTTTATATTTAGCTATGACGTGGACGAAACTTTTCTGCGTTCTGTATCCAAACTAATCATATATTATTTAAATTTCAGGGAAGTCAAGAACCCGCATGGATTCATATCCTTTGGCTGCTCTAACTGGAACTTTGTTTATCTTCGGTGGCATGATTCTACTCGTCATGAGTGCTTATGCCACAGTGGTTTTCAGCGTTTTTATCATCACAGAAGTCTTAGCCGCATCACTCCTTGTGACTCTAGGAATATACTTGGTGAACACCAGTATCAAGAAAATGAATGAGGACTACGACATTCCAGAAAGTATAGAATCGGGCAGAATGTCCCCATTTTATTTTGAACTTGAACCTACGTCGATAAAAAGGGAATTACCACCTGTTCCAAGAAACATTGGGAGGGAATACGATCCTGTTATCATGGACAAAGTATAAGGAATATTTTTAGTGCCTTATGTAAAGTCTGAGGAAGTGAAACAAATAACAGCGAAATTATTGTTGTTCCATATCTGTGTCTTGGAACAATAGCAACCAATGTCAGATTTCTACCAAAGTTAATTGATGATCGAACTCTGTCCATGAAGTAGTAAATTTTTCAGTACCGCAACAGCCAATGTGATTCAGCGCCCTTGTTATAGAAATTGCATTTATCTGGGTTCTAAATATTTTTATCGAGTAATTTTATTTAGAGCTAAAACAACCCAAGTCACTAGTAATTTAAGTATACTTAACTTTAATTAACAATGTACAATCCTCATTAGCATGTAATAATAACTTCTTGAAGTCTTAGAAATTATGTTGGGCTGAGCGTAAAAGTTATATGGGGCCAAAAAATAAATTAAAAACTTTGCCACTTTTATCAAACTGATGTTTTTGACATTGGGTGATGTTCTACAAATGTTTTTGTTCAAATATATTGACAGATATTAAAGTATTGTTGTTTAAATTCTTGACAACATACAGCCCATCATATTCCCTTCCCATCCTCTTTACTTCGAATCGGTGCTGCTATAGTCATAAAAGTAGCATCAAGGATTAGTAAAATGGCCATGCGCTACTGAATAAAATGACTACGGAGCCACCTGGTAGAAAATTGCAGAGTTAGAATTTCTATTTCGAAAACGGATTGAGATAGAGAAAAAAAGTGTACAAAGAATAGAACGTTTAATACCCGCATTTGATTTTTCGTGATTTCCTACACTGTGACATGAAAAAATGATTTGAGAAAGGAAAAAAAAAGCTGCTACTATGTACCTTTATTCGACATTTCGGTGTCATGTTTTAGCCGGAAGATTATTATTTCGCAATCCGTTCAAATTTGGTGACGCCACTGGTTTTGGTGAGAACCCGGGATGCTTTCGTGAAATCACAAAAACCTAAATGCTTGATTTAGCCGTTCTATTATTCTTTACATTAATGTCAAAAACGAATATTTTTGAAAAAAAATCGGTGATGTGCTAAAGCTTTCTAAATCACTCCCCACCCCCGTTTTTGAGATAGGATTTCTAACTCCGAAGTTTTCCACCAGGTGGCGCCATAAGTGGTTTCATACAATAGCGCATGGGTACTTTACAATACCTAGACCCCACTTTTATGAATATAGCAGCAGCCGTTCCGAAGAGGTTGGGAAGGAACTTTAGTGAGCCCCCTGTATAAATGTTGTTGTTGATATTTCTTTCATTCAAGTTACTTTAGGAAAAAAATATGACATATTGTTCTTCCAATATACAACAATATATTTTGATGCATTTTTCACTGATTAATCTAGCATAAAATAATCAAACCTATATGGAGCTCAAATTTATTGAATATATATCTTCAATAATTCAGCACCTATTTTGGATATTATCCATCTCTTATGTAAAAGTTTAGAAATGTTTTTATTAAATATTATTTTTTAAATGCCTACTACTTTAATGATGTTACATTTCTTCCAAAAGTTTCGCAATTAAAATTACTTCTATTTGTTTTCCCCAAAATTGTCACGGTTGATCTATTTTAGGTTCTATGATCCCAGCTAGTTTTGGAATACTTTTATGCGATCAAGAACTTTTAATTAAATCCGTAATGTTATTTTATTTTATTATTTTCTTTTTTAAAACACAGCGCCAACGAGTATCCAATTCCTTTGTGCGTTTTCCTTTCTCAAAATTCAATTAACTGCTGGAGCTACACTTTCATCAAATGTGATATAAGCTTTTTAACGTATCTTAAATATTATGAAAGATATATTTTTGCCCAATCTAAGAGTTTTGATTTTGTTGATTGATATGATTGCAGATAAGTGTGATGTTTAATTCCTCAACACACTAAATTTAATCTTACGAAATCTACCATAATTATCTAACTTAAATGCTTATAAATCGGAATTTCTCTTTGAATACTTTTCGAAAGGAAGTACCATGAATAATAAATGAGAATTCAGGAAACTAGTTTCAAGTAAAAAATATGGGAATCACGTAGTTCCTCTGAGCTATGAACGTAAAGCACACGCAGTGGTAGGTGTAATTACATATATTTAAGGCTCAAAATTTGTGCTCTTTGAAGTATTCAGATAATAAGAATTGATGTTTTATTGAAGTTTGAATATTATTTTTCATTTATTGAAGCCGTTTAATACATCAATTTCCGCAAAGGCTAAGTTTGAACACTCAAAAACTGGAAATAGGTAAAATGCGTACCTATTTCCAATTGGTGTGTGGCATTTAGAAATAGTAGTTTGCTTTTTATAACACAATTTCTTTCATTTAAGGATTTAGAAAAAAAAATGTATTAAAATACAGATAATATTTTTGCAACTTTTAGCTTTTATTGTTTTGAAAACGTTTTTGTTTAAATAATTATCATTATATTCATTACAAGTGGCACCCGCACAGTTTTGCCCCTAGTAGAAAATTAAAAGGTCATTTGTTTCGCCTGTATATTAACAAATAATGAATGATGAATTTCTCGCCGATTGGCTATGTTAAATGGCTCGTCCATGTTACGGTTCCACGTTATGATGGTTTCGTAATTTACTATTCCACGTTGTGATAATTTGCTCGGAAAAAGTTTCTTAAAATTGGTATAGAAAAAGAGCAGGATCGAATTTTCAAAAAAAATCGCTTCGAGGTGCACACCCCCATGCTACAAACTAACTTTGTACCAAATTTCATGAAAATTGGCCGAACGGTCTAGGCGCTATACGCGTCACAGAGATCCAGACAGAAATTCAGACAGACTTTCAGCTTTATTATTAGTAGAGAAGAGAAAAAGCCTAACAGTCGACAAGTAGTCAAAATGTACCACTGTATTCCCCAAAGAAGCACAGTAGGACAGGGTATGGGGTACAGTGGAAAATTGAGAAAGGCACGTACAAATCAGCTATTAGTTTTATTTACTGTAATTTGAGAAATATTTATACAGTGGACGTCGGTTAATTGAATCAGTGGTTAATTGAATCAACTGCTTTAATGAATCAAATCGTCAAAAGCAGAACACAATTCATCTTTTTAAAATTAGCCTCTTTATAGAATCAGCCGTTTTATAGAATCAAAACTGCTTAGAATAAACGTGATTCATATAAGCTGCGGCCACTGTAGTACACCGAAGGCATGAATACAGTTTTAAACGACAAGGCTTAAAAATATTTATGATAAAGCATATTTGGGAGTGCAAAAATTCTTTGCCAAATCATGTTTGAAAATAACAAAGTAACGTTGAAATAAACATTAAAGGACGAGGAAAAAAATATATATAATGTAAAAGATAATCAAAAGTGCTTGAATTTCAACCGGGAAAATCATCGGATGTCTTCTACAAATTATATTAATTTCTCTGCTGTTTTTGAATCTCTACAAGCCACAAGTTTTGATTATTTCAGAGTGTTATTACATAGTTGGGAACACAAAAACTCAGGAAAATGTATTCAGAGAACTATTCACAAAAAACATTCAATAGTAAACATGTAATACATAGTATCAGCAGATAAATAGGCTTCTAATTACTCTCTTTAGATGAACGTAAGTGCCATTAAAAGCGATTTCAAATCAAACTTCATTTGAATCATTGTCCTTTAATATCACTAGTCTGCAAAAAAGGAGAACTTTTTTCTGTCACATGGTTGAAGATACCTGATTTTTGAGAAAATCACCCTCAGATTTTTTGAGACACACTATTGAAGTTTGAAACAAATGAGTATATTCACATGCGTGATTGATTTTTAAAAAACCTTAGCGATTGTTCATTTCTTTCTGTATTTAGTCTTACTAAAGTATAAAAGAATGATAATTGAATTAATAAATGTATAAATTAAACTGTACTTGGTGTTAAAGAAGTTAGAAAAAAATATTTAAATGATAAGAATAAGATAAGTAATTATTGTAATACGTAAGAGCATAAGTAATAATTGAAAAATCATAGAAACTTGTGTTTTATACATAAAATGTACCTCCAATCGTGGCTCCGTTTGTCAGTTGTAGTTTATTTTGTAGTTTATCAGTTGTTTTGTCAGTCTGATAAAAATCTTACCAAATAAAATTGAAAATGTGTATCGATAACTGTTGAAAGAAACAAGAAACTGAGATTCAACAAATACTTTCAACGGAAAAGTTAGAAGCAACAACTGCTTCCATAAGTAGTACATTTCTACCAAAATCGATCGCTTAGAAGGTGTAGGGAGCAAATAATGGGTGAAGCCAATCTTAAGATTCGCCATATTTGGTCTTTGCAGAAGTTCAACTTTTAGTCATTTTCCCATTCACAACGAACACTATAGGCTAATAAAAGCTATAAGATAAGACGAACACATATGATAAATATGTTACCGTTACATTTATATTAATTACAATTTAATTACAATCTGTGCACTGTTCTTTACCTTGATCAAATTCTTGATCATATTCAAGTTTGTTTTTGATCTCAATTTCCATAATAAAAAGCAGAAGCATACGCTAAGAACCAGTCATAATCAGGGCCCGATTAAGATATCAGGGAGCCCTGTAGTCAAATTTAGCATTTTTATTATTAGTCATTGGCTAAATCAGTTTTTGCAACTTGGGAGCCCAATTCGTAACCCTAGACTGCAGCCAAGTTGGCCTATTCAGTAATCAGGAGATGTTCATAGTTCATAATACAATCAGCTTAAAACCATTTTCACAGTCATTGAATTTTCAAGTACTCCGAAACTACCATCTCCTACTTCTACAGTCGACTCCCGCTACAACGCGATTCGACCTACTCAAAATGACCATAACGCGAGTTTTTCAGGAGCAACGAATTTTAGAGCTTAAGCAAATTTCTCGCTCTCAACGCGAAAATATTTGGAAAGGAATAGTGATACTAAGTTTCGGCTTTGTTATTGACTACTAAACATTGACTTCGTAAATGTATTTTCATCAAAGGTGGTGAAATATGGTGGCACCTAGGCACACTGTTTCATCTAAAGTTTGAAGATAGAAACAAAAAGCGAAAGATTGCGACAATTTAAGAAAAGGTAAAAATACTTGATGCGCTTGAGCAACTAGAAAGTGGGTCGAAGGTAACACGACAATTATGTTTGAGTGAATTTTTCATACGTACAACTATAAATCAAGAGATGGCAATCCGTATAGGTCCAGACCTTAGTTTTAATATGAAGCTCGCAGAGTGGTGTTTAAACAAAATGCAAACAATATGAAACTGGAATCTGTTCTTGTATCATAGATTATAGAGAGTCCGAAAGAGGGGTGTTGCCATAGATGTAAATGTTATAAAAGTAAATGCGAAGCTGTTGTATTTAAAAATATATTAGAATGACGATCAGAGATTATGCAACATAAATCATCTTCAATTTTTAAGATGTAAGTGTAACTTATTGTATCTATTGTATAGTACTCCTACAGTGCAATGCTTTGTTATTACTACATACTGTATGTACCGAACTGTTATATTTTTATGTCTTTCTCTCCCATTGATCATTGACTTAATGCATCGTAACAGTATTTTATGTTGAATAATGCAGTTTTAAAAAAAAAAAATATGGTAAAAACTCAGCTCTTTATGTAAGAAACGGTAATATATAGTTAAAAAATGGTCTAAAACAGTTTAAAAAGTGTATAAAAATGTCTAAAATGATTGGGTTTGTTAATAAAAAAATCATATGCATAACACTTTTCCACAACGCGAAATTTGGACTTACTCGAGGAGTCATGGAACGCATCCCTCGCGTAAGTCGGGAATTGACTTCGTTACACGTAGAATTCGCTTCTTTCGTAGATTTATATTTTGCTACTCGACCGAGATACGATATTTAAATTGAAAATCGAAAAGAGGCGTACATGTGTGTTTTTGCCAACTCTATAAAAAGTAACATGTGTTTTGTGAGCTGCATAAAATGATTATTCATCCAGATCGTATTGCAACAAATTAAAAACAAACATTCATAGTGTTAAGTGCCGATCGTTAAGAAGTTAAACAATTTGAATTAGGGGTTTTCTGTACTTACGTGATAATTTATTTAAAAAAGTTTAAACCAGAGTTTGTAAGTACGAAAAAGAAACATTAGAATAATTTTTTAGTTGCGTTTTCTGATGTAATCTTGTTTACACAAATACGTTAATTGACATTCAATGATGCAACGTATATAAATCTTCACAACGATATAACTAACGAATATACTAAGTTAAAACAAATATTCTTGGTATTAGTCAAACATCCACATTTATACTGGTTAGAAGTCTCACAAGATGCATGAACAATCGAGGCTTAAATCCTGATCGCCAGTTTCTTCGCAGGAGTGTTGGTTACACTATTTGTAGAGGAGCTATAGCCGGAAACTACATTTTATGATAAAATCATGAAACTTAGCATGCATGTTGACAATCTCCTTACAAACATTTTTAGAAGGGGAGACATTTCAAAATCCCCCCCCCCCCCCCAAACCCTTCTGGCAGCCATTTCTGGTCAAAAATCCACAACTACTTTTATTTTTTATTTTTAGAAAAACACCCACTGTATCTTCTTTTGTGAGTTCTATTATGCTTACTTAAGCATAAAAAGCTATCAAAATATCTCTTAACCTCCTAATTTTCATAATAATTTCAAAAACTTCGATTATTTTAAACAAAACTTTAACTAACTAAAGTCTTGAACATTTCTGGAGGAGTTGCTTGAGAAATGTTTTTTATGTATTTTAAAGCACTATGTCAAATAAAATCAATTTATAGTAGAACCCAGTAGTACGAACCCCAGAAATCCGAACATATGCTTTAAAATTTACTGATAAAAACTGATTACAATACTAAGAATAAAACTAGAAAAGAAAAATCATAAACAAAGCTAGTAATTTTTTGAAAATTTGAAACAAACATTTGCATTGTTACTTAAGAATGAATACAATACCTTGATTTGTAAAAACGAAATCAATTTTCATTATCGGCAAAAAAAAAAAAAAAAAAAAAAAAAAAAAACTTCAACCACATTTTTCGCAATTTTTTGGAAGTTTCACTCACATTTTGCAGTTGTATAAGTCATATTTGCACTAGCAAAATGAGGGAGGGAGATGGGATGGATATTTCGTTCATTGAACTCCAAAATCTATATATATAATTCTCTTACGTGCCGGCAAATGAAGGGGTGAATTTCTAAACCTCTGTTGGCAACACTTCGCCGATAAATCATGTAAACAAACTTCTACGTTGTTTTGAAATCTTGAATCACAGAATACTCAACGAACTTTTTTTTTTTTTGAGATGAGTTTGAGTCGGGCTGTGGCCCATTTCAACCTTAATCAGCAAAGAAAAGCTCAAAGAAGGCAGGAAACCGTTCTTGAATCCAATTTAAGACGAGCCATTTCCAGAGTTGTATTCTCTGATTCGCTGCCGATAATTTTTAGCGGCTGGGGAATTTTCAGTCAGCAGTTCCTTCAACAGATCAGGTGCGTCACACAATGCCGGTAACCGCACCTTTCCGTCATGGCAACATTTAGTATATTTATTTGCAGTATTACGCTCTTTCTGCCAATAAAGAGCACCACAAAATTCGCATTCTTCACACATTGCTCCACAATCATGTTCATCGGCAATGTTGTTTTGAACGCGTAGGCGCTTTGAGCGTCGTCTATTCTCTGCTTCAGTACGACAGTTCAGTTCAAAATGAATAACCGAGAAAGAATTTACTTTATTCCTTTTATTCTCAGCTGAAAGGTTTCGCCAAATTTGTTTAGGGTTATAGTAGTTTTAGTATTGTGCAAGCAAAGTAGCCTTGGCGAGTTTTCGCGTTTTTAGTTAAACCATTTTTTGTTCGTGACGTGGCAAGGATTCAGAATAACAACAAGAAGGACAAACGTTTGAGAAAATATGTTTGGTGCTCTCTGAGCCTGTTTTTAGTCAAGGCCAGCTCTATGTGGCATTATCAAGAACAAGATCTTTTGAAGCAGTGTCAGTTGTGGCTCCCAAACGGGACATTTTTAATTGTGTATATGAGGAAGTTTTCTCAGATTAGAATATATAAGAGTGTAAATATGTAAATATATAAGAGTGTAAATAATGTAAATACATCCCTCGGGGGAGCCTGTAACCCCTAGAGGGCGCGTCCCCAGGTGGCGGATAGGGGAATGCCTTCATTGGTTTTCCAATGGGTGGTAGAAGGGAAATAAAATACCTTCCGCGGACCAACAGGTAGAAGTGCAATCTCTCCAAAGCAATGACAGACACTTTTGTATCTATAATGGTAAAGTTGTGCACATTGCCAAGGCAGTCATCTTACATACAGCAAAGTTAAACTGTCGAAAATCTGGCTAAAGCAGACAAATTAACATTTTTTTTTTATTTCCAATGGCTGGCAGGAAGAAAAGGTTACAAAGAACAAAATAGCAAAAACAAACACAATACACAGAACAAGGAAAAATACAGAAACAATAGGGTGAAATATTTAGCTGCCGATACGCTCTCTTGCTTCCCAATAACGGTCACACAGGCTACGTCTGGAAAGCTGGGTGCAAGTGTGCAGGTGACGAATGTCCATTTCTTCGTTTGAATTGCAAAGGGGACAATTGGGACTCTTCACAATCCTTAAGCGGTAAAGATGTTTTGGTAAACAGTCATGGCCAGTTAAAAGTCGAAACAAAGCCACTGACTCTGCTCTTGGTGCTGAAGGGACAAAATCACGGTTTATAAACCAAGCTTTGTGGTTGCTTCTAGCTTTTAGGTCTTGCCAAAAAAAAACTCTTGATTTTTTCCTCATATATAACTTTATTGCATTGAATGAGACTGGCTCATTTGGTAGTTGAATAATAGCAGACCCCCTCTTGGCCAGAGCATCAGCAAGCTCATTTCCTCTAATCCCACAGTGTGCAGGGATCCACTGCAACACCACTTTTATATTCTGCTGCACCAGATCGTTAATGAAACTGCGACATTAAATTAACATTATGAACGTAATTTTCATATTGGTTAAATGGATGGTGACCTAAATGCAATTACCAACTTTAATTTTTACGGAAAATTTTAGCTAGGCTAATGTATTGGCATACAGCGAGCGAGCGAAGCGAGCATGGATCGCGAAGCGATCCACAGGGAACTGCGTAAGCAGTTCCGGGGGTTGGCGAGCGATAGCGAGCAGGGGGCGATAGCCCCCTAGTTTATTATTAAACGCTGTAAAACAAATTTTAAGTTTTTTTCTCAGACGATTCGAAGCGTTTGTTCTATGTTTTAAACGATTTAAGAGGAATAAATCATTAATTACTACATTAATTAATTAATAAGAAGTTTAGTGCTATGTTAATAAAGTTAACAATATTGTTATATTAATAAAATTGTTATTTATTGAAGTGTAACTCACTATTACAAAAACTACAACTAAAACTACAACAAACCTGAGTAAGTGATACGTACAATGATTATACAGAAGGTAATTGAAACGTTTGAATTTACAAGTAATTTACACAGATACATAGCATTTTCCATTGCTGTATTTACACATCGATGTACAGATAAGTTCATTTTTGAAGCACCCACAAGTGAGAGCAGTTGCTTTTTACACTTGCGGGACGTAAATTCGCTTTAAGCACTTGAAATTGCGTGCAAACTCAAACAAACAAGAAAGTGCTTCTCATCAATTACTGTAAACCTCAAAATCATGAATTTAAGTTCATGCTAAATTTTTAGACGTACTGCCCTTTTGATATCTACCTTGCTTAATTAGCACTAAAAAAGTTGCCTAAGGACTTCAGCTGTGGGTGCTAAGTTAATCATTGACCTTTGTTTGCTGATGGAAAAACGTTTTCTAGCTTCATTTACGGACGATAGTTACATGAAGACGAGTAGCAAAGATTCGCTAAGATATTTGAAATATTTTCAGGTATGCTTTTTCTTTTCCTTTTGAGGATACGACAGATATAAAAATGCACTAATCAGGATAGTAGGACATCCCCTACTTTTTTTAGTCTTACTTATAGTATCATGCTGTAACAGTTTTAGCTTCTTACTCGAATTTTAAGAGGGTGCTCAATGACTCCTCAATTTAACATTTAATTTAGCATAGAAAATGTCACAAATTTGAAAACATTTAATTTTCCCAGCTTTTTTTTTTGGAAATAATTATTTTATTGCAATTTATCTTCATATTACTCGTGTATTTATATGTAGCAATATTTCTTCAGTTCAATGTATTTTTTTGACCCCCCTCTCCATACTTATGAAGTTAGGGGGAGGGGGTTGAGCACCCCCTTCCAGTTGAAATAAAAAATTCTTCCAGTATTTTGCCATCCACAAGTCTAAAAATATTGAGGGGTGTCCTGTTATCTAGTAGAAACTTTTTTTTACATGTATTTTTGAACCAGCTTAGGGGAGCGGTGTACTTTGTCATAAGTTGAACTGGGGAAAATTGAAACTTCGAAGGGAAATTTTACAACCAATCCAAGCTGCCCAACGTTGCTGCCGCCATGCACCGACAGATCTCAAACACGTCGCGTGTCAGACAACTTGGCTAAGTGTATTTTATTGTTATTAAAAACTCAAAGCTCAAAGTTAATTTTTTAGTTGGTGTTTGGTTTTTTGTTACTCTGTCACTGGGTCAATTGAAGGTATGTGAATGTTGTTTTATCCTAATCTTTAGTTGATTAGCTATATATTCATGTGTTTGTGTAGCAAAACAAATGTACAAGGGGCACTTTGCCACAAGTATGTGAAACTTGTGACGCAGATGAGGATGATTGAAATTTCAAGTGTTTAAGCCTGTTTACTGAATAACTTTTTATTTGATTGTATGATTGCAATACACTAGATTATTGTTGATTATGTAATTAATTTCGAACGTTCCCTTTCATTTAAATAATGTAGTTAGTATAGTTTAAAAAGATGTTAACGATTAAACTAATTTTTCCTTTAAAAGTACATGTGACAAAGTATCCCCTATCCTATGAGAAAGTACTCTGCGATGTGGCACTGTATCACATTTGGTAATGCTTAGGGAGAAGTAAATTCAACCTGCTTAGACATTTATTAGATAGTTGTTTATTATACGTAACTTGTAAAGAGATATGCAACATTTTTTTTACTTATTTGTTTTGACTCTAACACGAACCAAAACCTGGTATGAAAATCACTACTGAAAATTGTGACAATGTACTCCATTCTTCTCTATTATGCATTATTATTTTAAAGGTTTTCGTGAAAGTTCCACTTTTGTTTCACGAAGTTATAAGCATTTTTTTTTCTCAAAAATACCAATTTCATTCCTATAGGTTTTTGGCTCACAACGCGCAGAGTTTTTCACCAAACATGCAGAACAATTGACAGCATGCAAGACAAACATTAAACTAAAGTTTAAAACAAAACCATTGAACATTTGATGAAATATGATTTAATTTTTCGCTACGCACAAAAGATAGCATTTTATAACTTTCATGATTTCAAAGCCATTTGTACGTGGAAACTTAAAGAAAATCTTGTTAAATATTTTAAAAATTTAGAAAGATACACTGTTAAAAAAATTTCCTGAAAATAATGGAGAAAGTACCGGCAGCAAAGTTGCCGTAAATATTACGTTTCCGTTCAATGACTTTCCGTGATTTAACAGAAGTTCCATTTCTTATTTCTCCGTAGTTGTATTTTTCCGTTTATAAATTTCTCGTGACTGAACGAAAATTCCATTTCTTATTTTTCCGTTCATTTACGATCTTTCTGTGTTTTAACAGAATTTACGTTCCTTATTTTTTCATTACGATATTTTTTCCATTTCTCACTTTCCCGTATTTATGTAAAAAGATTTTATTTTCAAAAAATATTTAAAAAGATATGTCAAGTACTGACTTTTTGTTTCATTAAAAATTTAGTGCTTTAAAATGATATTTAATACAGATATAGTTAACTGTTCTAAAATTATTACTTTTTTTTATTTGCATTTGTTACTCAAAGATTTTTTAAATTAACATCTGGCGAGAGAACTTACCTAACATACCAAGCATCTATTTGCTGACCAAAACTTTTTATATCAACTTCAGATGAGTCAAATTAATCAAATAGTACTAGCAGAAAAATTGATGGATTTGAATAGGACACCAATTATCCCTGCTGATACTGTTCGATATTCCCTTCGTCGTACATTGTCTGGGGTGGCATGGAAAAACATACATGAAAAATATGATATTTTTATTTGCAGAATATGTCAAATAAAATGCTATTAAAAGCAGGTTAACGTTATCATATAATAATATACCTGATAGAGAGTACCGCATATCTATTGTGTTTAAAAACAGAATCATTGACATGCACGTGAAGAATTTTTGGTTCAGATGCTACATCCCCCCCCCCCAATGATATCCAAATTTTTCACTCATTGGAATCGCAACGTAGATTTTTAGTACATAATCATTATTACTTAAGCATATATCAATCAGTTCGTTTTACCCGAACTGTTTTTCCAAGAAACTTGCAATAATCTCAAATAAGTTGTTGGATAAGATCTTAATAAATTAAATTAAGTACTTATTGTAGCCAAAACTTTCATTGTATATAT
This sequence comes from Uloborus diversus, assembly GCF_026930045.1. Classification (NCBI taxonomy): domain Eukaryota; kingdom Metazoa; phylum Arthropoda; class Arachnida; order Araneae; family Uloboridae; genus Uloborus; species Uloborus diversus. The sequence goes on from NC_072735.1 coordinate 58,806,051, forward strand.
TAAAGATCAACAATACACCTTTATTTAGAGATTTAAAATAGTTACTTTCAGTATTCCGAACTGTGATGCGAATCCCCCCCCCCCAAAAAAAGAGTGATTTTTCCTATCTTGCTCGCACACCACGATAATCTCCGGTATAGATACGAAATGGCATTTAGTGTATTAACTTTCAAGAATGCGTAAGAGCAATAAAAAATAACTCTATAATAGTTGTATAAATTCTAAATAAACTATCATTGGAATTCTATCAAATGCATATTAACAAGGAAAATACATTTGTATTAACATGTACAAAGATATTCAACAACACTTACATATGACCAGCGGTGCTAAATGCATCTGGATACAGCTAATCCAATAGGCTTTATTTTAAATTGATAACACGAGATCCTTAAACTATTCTCACTGCTAGAGCACACAATATGACTAACGAATAGAATTGTTCAAAGTATTGAGCAAAATATTAAAACCACAAAAATATTCTAATACTGACTCAGTAAAACCCACATCAAATCACCAGGGCGATCAAAACACATCTGCCAGTCTAAAAATGGCGCGAACATTTTTCCAAACCTACAAAGCTCAAAGGCGTATAAACAATTTCGACATACGAGTATATTACTCTCCAGACATGAAATAGCAAACTATCTATTTTGTCTACAGCATCTGAGCTGTTATTCTAAATATGCTTTTAATTAGCAAAATGTAACAGTGCGATTAATAAGCACTATCAATAAGTGATGTTTATCATGACTTGAAGACTAGTCGGAGCAAAGTACAGCACAGCGGCAACCCTAGAAATGGAAAAATTCCGTTTTCGTCGGGATGTTTACGTTTTTGTAAGGAAAAAATACATTTTGAAGCATTACGGAAATATTCTGTTAAAATCAGTCAGAAAACTACCTGAATTTTCAGGTTTTTTACTTTCTTCTATATCTAATATATAGAAGAAAGTATTGGATTCGTGCAAATTTTCGAATTTTGAATTTTGACGGATTCGAACGTTTTGAGGTGTGCTGAGTCCATTTCGACCATTTTTACTTTCTTCTATATCTAATATATAGAAGAAAGTATTGGATTCGTGCAAATTTTCGAATTTCGAATTTTGACGGATTCGAACGTTTTGAGGTGTGCTGAGTCCATTTCGACCATTTTTGGAAAATGTCTGTCTGTCTGTATGTGTGTGTGTATGTGTGTCACGTCTGTGTGTGACCAGTTTTTTGTGGCCGCTCTACAACAAAAACTACCGCATGAAATCGAACGAAATTTGGTACACATATGTGCCCCTATGTGAACTTGTGCCCATTAGTTTTTGGCGCGAATTCCTCCAAGGGGGGTGGAGCAATGGGACGTTTTTCGAGTTACGCGTGCTTGCTATTACTCAGGAAGTAACTGGCGGAATCAAACAAAATTTGGTCCATATGTTGGTATTAACAGGAACAGGTGCTGATTCAATTTTGGTGTCAATAACGCAAACGGGGGTTGAGCTATGGAACGTTTTTTGTCGTCAATTGTGACTGCTGTATCTCAAGAAATAATGAACGGAATGAAAGAAAAATTTATCGGCAAGTAGCCCTTAGTGGGTATAAGAACTGATTTTATTTTTGTGTCAACAGCTAAAAGGGGGGTAGCGCAATCACCCGTTCTTTTTTTCCATTTTGAGTGCCCTATCTCAAGAAGTAATGCTACGTTCTGGTTGAAATTTGGAATATATGTGAATCCATATGTAAACAGGCTTTGGTTCTATTTTGACGCCGATCGCTCCAAGAGGTGTTGATTTTTTTTTTTTTTTTGCGAATAAAAATATTTTTATTAATGCAACAATAAGAAAGATAAATCGTAATAGATTGTCATCTGCGTATTTCTCGTGATTTTAATTGCATGGAAATGATAGGAAATATTATCTCAATGATTTAAAATTTTTAACTGTTGCCATCTTATGTTTGTTAACAAATAAAATATTTGTAATTCATTCAAGCAAGGCTTTTAAAATAACTTTCAATTTTCGCTCTTTGCTTTGCTTTTGCAATAATTCAGACACAGGGATAGTCGTCAAGTTTTTGCATGTGTCATTTTGTTTTTGTTGGGAATATTGCTTCCTCGTTGGAAAATGTCTGTCTGTCTCTGTGTGTGTATGTATGTGTGTGTGTGTGTGTGTGTGTGTGTATGTATGTGTGTCACGTCTGTGTGTGACCAGTTTTTTGTGGCCGCTCTACAACAAAAACTACCGCATGAAATCGAACGAAATTTAGTACACATATGGGCCCCTATGTGAACTTGTGCCCATTAGTTTTTGGCGCGAATTCCTCCAAGGGGGGTGGAGCAATGGGACGTTTTTCGAGTTACGCGTGCTTGCTATTACTCAGGAAGTAACTGGCGGAATCAAACAAAATTTGGTCCATATGTTGGTATTAACAGGAACAGGTGCTGATTCAATTTTGGTGTCAATAACGCAAACGGGGGTTGAGCTATGGAACGTTTTTTGTCGTCAATTGTGACTGCTGTATCTCAAGAAATAATGAACGGAATGAAAGAAAAATTTATCGGCAAGTAGCCCTTAGTGGGTATAAGAACTGATTTTATTTTTGTGTCAACAGCTAAAAGGGGGGTAGCGCAATCACCCGTTCTTTTTTTCCATTTTGAGTGCCCTATCTCAAGAAGTAATGCTACGTTCTGGTTGAAATTTGGAATATATGTGAATCCATATGTAAACAGGCTTTGGTTCTATTTTGACGCCGATCGCTCCAAGAGGTGTTGATTTTTTTTTTTTGCGAATAAAAATATTTTTATTAATGCAACAATAAGAAAGATAAATCGTAATAGATTGTCATCTGCGTATTTCTCGTGATTTTAATTGCATGGAAATGATAGGAAATATTATCTCAATGATTTAAAATTTTTAACTGTTGCCATCTTATGTTTGTTAACAAATAAAATATTTGTAATTCATTCAAGCAAGGCTTTTAAAATAACTTTCAATTTTCGCTCTTTGCTTTGCTTTTGCAATAATTCAGACATTGGGATAGTCGTCAAGTTTTTGCATGTGTCATTTTGTTTTTGTTGGGAATATTGCTTCCTCGTCAAGCATGGGGAGGGATCAGAAAAAAAAAAAAAAAAAGAAAAATATAGAAGAAAGTTTCGTGATGGCCACAACATACTAGTTTTAACAGTGTATCGGCGATTTAATAAGTGGTACTTTAATGCATCTAGGATACGCGATAATCACAGGGAGAGGGGGGGGGGGAGTTGTTCACAAAAATTATGAATTTATCTCGAATCGCACTCAATGGAGGCAAGTGTTGCAGATTTACGAACGATCCCTTACTATTCGTTGCCTTTCGGGGGGGGGGGGGAATAATTGAAATTCGGCTCTCGCCGACATCTTTATAAGTCTTTATAATGTTTTACTTTAGTTCTTTTATAAGTTGCCATATCTACTTGATTACGAAAATTTGAATGTTATAAACTGCTACCTTTCGCGCATGAGCAGTACGAAATGAATTACTTTGAATATTCATGTTTTATCAAATTTTCAGTATTTAAATCTCGTGTATGCTGTTAAGTTTCTAAAAAGTGATCAGGTTCGACGGAAAATTCGGCGTGTTATTAGACAAAATCTAGCGAATGAAATTGCAATTTTTGAAAAATATCCATCAATAGAATAAAAAAAAAAAAAAATATTTCTTCAATTTGTTACTGGTCACCTAAATAATGTGTGATTTAATTTTTATTGGAAAATATTAGTTGAAGCATACCTTAAAATTACAGAACAAGTGGTCTCTTCTTTCTCTAAAAACATGTAAAAAGGAAGTTTAGGTAATGTACCAGAACTTTTGGTTGAAAATGTATAATTTCGTCTGATTGCAAACACTGTTAGTTTCATCATGTATTATAATTTCACTCTCAATATGGACAAAGTATATAACTTCAAAAAACGAAAACCACATTTTTTGCGGAAAACCACTTGCAATCCTGCTTTGCGTTTCGCAAACTACGCTTTCTAGAGCAAAATTTTCCACCTCTACAGTAAATATGACCACTTCAACCCCAGTTGGATTTTTAAAAATAATTTAAAATACGAAATAGCTTTCGTATTTTATTTGAACTAGTTGCAAAATCCCCGATAAGTTTTAGAATATTAAATTAGTTTAGCAAGAGCACATGTTTGAGCGATATATTATTAAGGACCATTATGGTAGTAAGACAGCCATCATTTACGTGCTTATTAAATATTTATTTCGGCATAACAGCGTGCATAATTCATGAAGTTTCTCAAAATTTGCCGTTGTTTTTGGACATTAAAAAGAAATGGGGGAATCGCGTACATAATAAATCTTCATTATTATCCTTATCACGTAGAAATAATCTCAAATGTCTAAATGCGTTATTTTTGAAACAATTTTCAAAATGTTATTTGAAAATGGGGTTTTCAACGATATGTATTCACTTTCAAAAAGGTATTGACGGTGTCACGATGATGGTGTTTTTCGACATATTATTTGATTTAATGCGATGTATTTGTTTTAAAAGAAAAAAAAAGGACAAAAAATAATTAAAAGATGTTAATTTGAAAAAAGAAAACCTTCAATTACATAATATTTATCATTTTTTTTTTCTTTTGGAGCAATAAATCATCTCAATTAATAAAAAAAGGGGGAGGAGAAGGGTAAAGATGCACAAATGAGAGAAATGGATAGCTTGTCAGATTTACTCAAAAAGTCCCTATTCTTTTTTTCGAAGCACTGCATCCCAAGCAGTGTTCGGAAGTAGCAAGCTAGATACATTTTTTAGTAATTTGTAGTGTAGAGCACTACTTAGAAAAAATAGAGTAGTGATTAATGTCACATAAAAAATAGTAGCTTGTAGAGATTTCTGAAATTTCAATTTGTAACAAAAGAATTTTACCAAAAGTCGTCAGGAAGAAATTTTGGCGCGGCAGCAAGGACTTCTTTCTGAATAATACTCATGTAACATGGTGCACCACCCCATGTTGGGCTTAAGGTACTGAGTGTATGGAGGCAACATTTCTTTGATAGCAGTTTTATTAGCCATGCAATTCCTGCGGTAAGGAGACGGTTGTCGCCCAATCCCTGATTTTTAACCACGGGGATTTCGTAACGGTGTTGTGTTTCTGCGACACGTTCCCCATATCTCAACTTTCAAAACTAGAAAAATGTTACAGGTTGGCGAAATTAATCCCCCCCCCCCTTCCAGAGGTGTGGAAAATATTGTGCATTGTAGGGTCTGATGGGGGAAAGTGGTCAATGGGGTAAAGTGGTCATACGTCAAACAAATGGCTATAGCTTGGAAATAAATGTTCGAATGAATGTGAAAATTTTAGTTTAGAGCAGGACAGTTAGAAACTACATTTTGAATACAAAATTTTAAAACTGGCAAAATTTTATTTGGTAAAAAAAAATATTTTGCGTCAATATGAAAAATTTAAAAATCTAAACACCTATTTTAATTTCCTTGGGAAATTTTGTTTGTTAGAATTAGGAACAGATTGACTACACAGGAAGCTTCCTACATGTCTCAAGAACTCTTACTCATTAGTATTTAGCTGAATCTTTTTTAGGTAATTTTTTAGAACAATTTAAGTAAGATGGGGTAAAGTGGTCATAATATTAGGCTTAACGAATATTGTTCTTCTAATGTCACTTAATCTTTAAGTATAAGGCAGATACAGATTAAATATTAGTTTTACTTAATATGTATTGTTTTTACAGTAAACGGGGTTAAATATACGAGTATATGCGTATATATACGCATAAATACTCGTGTAGGCACGTACATAGGCGTATTCACATAAATGCACCAATAAATACGTATATGGGTATGTCCAAGTATTTTTTATCCATACAGCTATACATTCTACTATATATGTATATGCTCACTTATACTCGTATATACATGAAAACTTATACACTCAGGTAGACACGTAATATACGCGGTCGTACTCGAGTAGACACTAACATACAAGCATAAGAAATACATGTATACAGAGTGAGTTTAAACTCTTGAGCAAATTATTAAAATGTATTAAAAGGGAGGATAAGAAGCAAGAATCATAAGGAACATATGGTCACAAACACAATGCTGACGCGTTACATGCACGCAAAGCCAGAAACTGATGGATGCAAAAAAAGTCAAATTTATTACACAAAGACAATTTTACACAGCATTTTAGGTCTCAAGAAAGTTTTAAAGCGATTGATGAAATTTGCGGCCTGCAGCTGTAATACATGTGCGTCGCAATCATTAAGCACTCTCTGTTGCAATAACGAGACTTTTGAAGAACATTCATAAGCCGCCGAGCCTTTGTTGCGATGCTACTACAGGCCGTAACTTTTAACAACTGCTCTTAATAATTCTTAAAAACTAAAATAGTAGGTAAAATCATCTTTGTGCAACAAATTTGTGCCCTGCTTTGCATCCATCAGTTTCTGGCTTTTTGTGCATATAGCGCGTCAGTGATTATAACTTCCTTATGATTCTTAGCTTCTTATCCTTCCCTCTCACACCCCTTTGATTTTTGCCCAAGAACTTAAATTCACTCTGTAGCCCAACATGTATATAAGCGTATATTCTCGTGTATACATACATGTACTGGTGTATGCACGTATATACACCTATACAGGTATATGATTGTGTTTATTCGTATGCATGCATATATACTCGTGGTGAGTAGATACATACCCAAAGATGCACTGGATGTATCCATGAATTAACTCGTGTATACCTGTATATGTATGTATGTACACTTATATATGCGTATATAGGTCTACTGTACACATATATACTCAAGTATTCACGTATTTTCTCGAGATACAAGTGTGTACGCGCATATGATGTTCGTTTATACGCGTATATACTCGTATACACATCACACGTATATACACGTGACACGTATGTACTCATGTAGACACGTATGCACTCCTGTAGGTTATCACGTATACATGCTTATGTACTCGTATATATGCTTATATACTCGTATATACACGTATATACTTGAGTAGGCACGTGCATGCATATATCTGATGTATACATGTATCTGCTCATATAGGAACGTGTTTACTCGTGTATAACACGACACGAATATATTCGTGTATACACGCATGTACTCGTGAATATATTTGTAACTATAAAAAGAACCGAAATATACAAGTTTTAAGGTTATTTATAATGGTTTTGCATCTATTTTTAACTATGACCACTTTACCCCATGCTATGACCACTTTCCCCCACCCCATGGGGTAAAGTGGTCATAAAAACAGAGGGAAAAGAAAATGCTATAAAACTACTAAAATCAATGTTTTTCTTCCTAAAATTCAATGTACCGTGTTCTTTAATAATGCAATGTAAAATAATAACAAAAAAAAATTGAAGTGTTTAAAGAATTCGTTGTATTTATTATTTACCTAAGTTGAAAACCTGCGACTTTATGACCACTTTACCCCACCAGACCCTATGCAGTGCCTGGAAAATCTCGATGTTGGTCATGATATTGAACCTCACTTGTTAAAAAATCATATTTTGTGAATAAAATTGATGCATATTTTATCAGTTAGCATTTAATCCTTCAATAGTCACAGTAATGCATCTTTTCAACGCCACAATTTCCTCTGGTGGCGATTTTTGGTACTATTTTTTATTTCAGAAATCGAAATCCTATGGTTTACTGTGTATGCCTATGAAATTTGGCAATATTTCGTCCTCTACTTCACTCGCTAGAGGGTTCTGAACACCTCACGTTATTTTATAACCACCCTGTATGAAAAGTGCATTCTTACTGGGTAACATAGGCTATAAACTATGCATTTATGTACTTATACTAATTTTTAAAGCCTTTAGTTTGTCTTCGCTACCAATTTATGTTTTGTACTGATCTATTTTTATATACGTAAACACATACGTTGAGTGTCTCGCAATTGTAATGAAAAGAGAGTTTAGTACTCCGCTTGAACTATAGCTAAATGCTAAGGGATAGAAACAAGTAAAAGAAAAAAAATAACTATGGCGGCATGAGATTCGTCAAAACCTTAACATGTATTTGAGGCTTCTAAGGGTAAAACATGTATATCATGTATGCTAGCCTTGGACATCGGGAACCATTTAGAGTAACAGAATATTAATGCATCAAAATTTATTCATATGAATTATAACCGGGATTTGCTTTAAGCAAATCAGTTTGATTTCAAGAAGTGCAGATAGACGGTGATAATTCATGTTAGTAATTTTGCATGCATTTCGGGCCACCCTTCGAGTTTTTTTTATCTAAACTAATATTATAAAGAGAGAGGTTTTTTTTGTATTGTAACGGATCCGGTGCGACTTCCAACTTTCTTGAAAGGACGACACAGTTCTTGATTAAAAATACAGGAAATTTATTTACACTATGTACAGGAAAGATCGTCAACAACTGCTAAATTAATCATCAGCAATTAAGCAAATATCACACAACACCGTAAACTCAACGGTTACACACGTATTTACTCCCAAATACGAAAAACAACACAGCGAAATGCCTCGCAATAAACAGAGCTAATACACTCTCAGTACAAATTCTCAATCGAAGCTCACTTTTTATCCAGCGTAACGCTTTTATACACACCGAAAAGAGAGCTCTCAAATATTCCACAAGATTCCAAATGCTTCTCGAAAATCGTAGACTGTTATCATATTTCATTCACAAATTTTATCAATGAAAAAAGAAATAGGAGTATCGTATACTTCAGCCGAATGTATAGGGGCTGTATATTCATTACGGGAAACTATTTACAGGTTACCTTACTACAATAATTTTAGATGACAGATAATTTAGTAAACGCCAAATTTAGACAAATCAATCACAAAAATAATCACTATCTACAGAATTCGTAACAGTATGTTTCTATGTTCTGGACAAGATTGATCCATGATTGCAACCAACTGAATGAGTACGTTTCCGATCACGCAACATAATTAGAAATCGATCAGCGACTTGCCTATGATAACAGAACGCAAATTAATGTTTATGGACATACCCGGTGGAACTGAAAAAAGCTTAATAAATTTAACCAGAATTAACAGCCAGACTGAGGATGTGTGTGCGGTTTTTTAACTAAATTGTGGCATTTTTACTTAGTGGTGGAAAAACTGAGTACTCCAGATTTAAACTAATACAATACAAATACAAATGTGACGACCAGCAACAGGCTCTTGGCCCAGCTAGGCTGGTCCTAGATAATTTATAAGTCCCCAGTGAAGATCAATGGCCTTCTTAAAGCTATCCACCCCCTTGCTCATTACCACCTCTTTCGGTAAGCTGTTCCAAGTGCCCACAACCCTAATAAAGTAGTAGTTTTTCCTTACATCCAGGTTAGCCTGAGATTTGAATAGCTTAAAACAATGACCCCTCGTCCTGCTTTCGGTACAAAAATTTAATCCATTAACATCATTCATTTTGATAACTTTAAGCAACTGAAACATGTCCCCTCTGATCCTCCTTTGCTCCAGGCTATACATATTAAGCCTATTAAGTCTGGTATCATAATCTAAATCTGAAAGTCCCCTTACTAGTCTAGTTACCCCTCTTTGAACCCTTTTCAATACACGAATATCTTTCCTCAGATAAGGCGACCAAAACTGTACAGCATACTCCAAATGGTGTCTTACAAACTCCTATATAAAGGCAGAAGAACTTCTTAGATTTGTTTGAACTTTGATTGTCTCCCTTCATAAAGACTCTGTACGTTTCATAAGAAAAAACTGGGCCATTTGGAAAGTGTCTTCAAAATGTATTTTCAATAATGTAGGACGGATGTTTAATGGGTCACTGTTTGAATATAGAAGCCGTGGATAAAACTCCGTGTGAGAGGTGTCACCTTCGCATTTGCTGGTGACTTTTATCAAACTATTCCTGTGGTTCCTTTGATAACCTCGTGCAGATATACTTCAAACCTGTTTAAAGTCGTCCCCTTTTAGGAACTCTGTATGATTTCTTTTTCTTAAGAACACTTTTAAGAGTCCATATTCTTTCTATTAAAATTAAAGACGGTATTTCAATAATTTCGTTGTGAAACTTTAATTTGTCTTATATACGCAATGGAACTAGGCCCCAAGTAAAATCAATATGATTTAGAGTATTATTCTTACTGTACCAGCAGCAGGTCAGTCAGGAATATTCTTCAAAATCCCAAGGTCCTTGCACATTTCTTTTCCTAATATAAATAATTTTAATTTCTAATGAAAAATTTTTATGCCATCACCATCATGAAACCTGAAAATCAAGCGTAGAATTATGCGCAATACAACGTTATTTTTGGGGAAGATTATATTTTTCATGGGGAAAGTAAAAGTTGGTCTCTTTGATAAGATATGAAGTGAAATCAATTTCTTTCAAAACCTTTTTTTAAAAAATAACAAAAAAAGTTGTATACAATGATATTAAAAAAAAAAAAAAAAAAAAAAAAAAAAAAACTGTATAATATTTATATTCAGTAAATTACCGCCCATTAGCCAGGGCTAAAGCAGAAATACATGAAATACACCGCCAACTCAGTCATTTCCAGCCGAGAACTCCAGTTTCGTGCTTATTAGCACTCATCAGCCCGGCATAGGAAAGTGACCGAGCTGGAGATGGAAAGCTTCTTAAGGAAGCCAAGAGGGCCAAACAAATTGGTAGCTAATGTAGAATTAACTCCAGTTACCATGTATACCATGGTAACAGGATAACCACTGGATAAACCATGGTATACCCAGTATACCATGCCTTGCCATCAATTTTCGAGTTGAACCGAACTATTGCTTCGGTCACTCGGCTGGTCTGTGCTAATTCTACATTAGCTACCAGTTTGTTTGGCCCTCAGCTTCCATAAGAAGTTTTCCATCTCCAGCTCGGTCACTTTCCTATGCCGGGCTGATGAGTGCTAATAAGCACGAAACTGCAGTCCTCGGCTGGAAATGACTGAGTTGGCCGTGTATTTCATGTATAATATTTATTTAAGACAGATAATATTTCAACTCGAACAAGTTCGGGACGGGCCCCTAGTACAAAATAAAATACAGCATCATCAGAATGATGCCGCAGATATGTTTTTGTTGTACAATATTATCTAAGGCGTGAGAAAGTTGGAAAAAAAAATCACAACTTTGAATTGAAAATTAGCATAAAATAGGAGTTTCAGAGCTGCAAAACTGTTTAAAAGAAGAGAGACTCACCTCGGTTTTTTATTCTTGTATAGATATAATGTAGGACTATTGTGACGATTAAGTTATCCTCAACAGTTAATTTATTATCATATGCACTACAGTTTAATTTATACTCCTCGACGAGAGCATATCTATCGTTGCTATGGTAAAGAAGATTTTTTTATGAGTTTAATCATTTTTCGTTCCAATCCTGTGGGGTACTGTTAATTTAGGTTTTGTGCATTTCAAGTTAAAATTGGTCTCAATAGCAGTTAGTTCCTTTCTGAGTAAAAAATGGCAGAATTGTGTTAAATGTTTTATAGCAGTACCTTCCTCTTTTTTTTTTTGTTTCAAAATGCATTTTCATATTTTTACTGTTGAATGTCACTCGGTGAATTTCTATTAATATAAGTAAAGTTTTAAGTAAGATAACCCCCCAAAGAAATAAGAAAGGTTTCGGGCAAGGCGTACAAAATAACAGAAAAACTGTGCACCGAAATTTCAGCATTTTCAATACTTTGAGAAGATTATAAATTATCTTAATAACTGATGAACTGTACACATACCACATTTTTGTAACACACTCATTTCCAATAAGATGAAGTTAAAATGTGGATTCTTACCAGCAGGGCCGTCGCCAGGTGCATTCGTTTGGGGGGGGGGGTGTTGAAACTGATTTTGCCGACTGACTCCAAACTTTTTTGCCGACCGCAGTGGCAGAACTAGAAAAAAGGTTTTAGGGGAGGGGGAAGGGGAGGCACATTTGAAAAAAAAAAGAAAAGAAAAGAACTGATAAGGAAGGGCGGAGAGGGGGGTACAGGGGTTCTCCCCGGGAAATTTTTTTAAAATTGTAGTCATAAAACGCAATTTTGAACTTTCTTTGCTGATGTTAAGTGAAAAAAAGGTACAGGGGTCTGAGCGGAAAAATCTAGAAATTGAAGTCGAAAATACACGATTGCAGGCCGGTGACGTTAGGGAGAGGGATGAAGCTCAGGGGCTGTCCCCTATCGATTTTCTAAATAGTTTAAATTAACTCCTCCTCCACCTCCAAATTTTCAAAATTGAAGTTTCAAAAACGTAATTGCTGACAAACTTTGAACATTTTACGTGAAAAAGATTATAGAACTCTTCCCTTTAAAATTTTTCAAAATTATGGTCCTTAAAACTAAAGCAATATTTCATATTCAGGAGCTATTTCACTAAAGTTGTTTGTAAGTGGAGCTTAAGCAATTTTCGATATTGTTTGGCATTTGGGAGCGTTCTCCTAGAAATTTTGTGAAACTGAAGAGCTGGAAACGAAATTTCAGATGCTCCATAAGGCTTTCGGTGTTTGTGTGTAGTGTGGGGGGCTTCGGAGGAGTAGCATTTTGAAGACCTTATTTCCAGACGAACCAGAAAAAAAAGGAAAGAAATAGCGTGTGGGCGGGGGGAGACTTAGCTGAACAATGAGCAGTAACTATTAAACATTTTTAATTCAAAGATTTCTTTTTAAAAGGAATTAAGATTTTCCCCTAACATTTTTTCTTATATGAAGATCACTTTGTTATCACAAGTTGTGGCCTTTTCTTCTCTTTAATAATTAAGAATAGTTTTTAAAAACATTTAACTTATCATTCCTCCCCCCTTCTGGTTGCGCCACTGGCCGACAGGAAGGTAGGAACCATGAAACCCTTTCTCTTTCTTTAACGTCACGAAACATAGCCTAAAACTGTAAGGCTTTCAATTTCGAACAATTTCCCCCACTTCTTAGGTTTTTTCACTTAACCTAAAACTGCGGTTTGGAAATTTCAATAAAGTTCTGTGGAGACATCCCTGAATCAAAATTTAGCTTCAAACGCATTTTTAAGATTTCAATTTAAGAAAATTCTGAAATTCTCGCTCTCCCAAAAGTATAAAAAGATAGCCTGGACCTGAACATGCGCTTTTAAGATTTCAATTTCAAAATCTTTCCGAGATAAATCCTGAAACAATCCCTCTCACCTTATGTATCCAAAGGTGGTCTAAAACAAAACTTCAATTTCGAAATATTTCCGATAGAAGCTCTCGACACCCCTAATATCAGAAAGATAGACCAAAACTGACTTCAATGTTGAAAAAAAAAATAAATAAATAAATAAAATAAAATCGAGAGGCACCCAAACCCTTTTTCGACATTACCAAAAAGTGCCTAAAATTACGATTTTCGATGTGAATTTAAAATATTAACGTTCCACTCTTGATAGAAGCCACTCTTCCAGTACCTATGGCAGCAGCAGTAGGGACAACTTCCAACTTTATCGAAAGGAGTAGTGCAGATAGTCGAGAGTGTCTAAATGGTCTACTTCTGTCTGATATCAATACAGAGTGAAATCAAAGTCTTATTTATCTAAACAATTTTTGAAGAAAAAAAAAAAAAAAAAACAGAAATTTCAATTTTTAATGTTTTTAAACTTTTGCTGTGTAAATTTAAGTGAAATGTTAATTCTATAGCAGGTGAAAACACTTTAGTATTTTTTTCTGTCTCTTAATTGAGAAAATATTTTAAGCATGTTACTCATGCATAAACTTTGAGGTTTATGCATGCATCTTTTTTTAAAAAATAACCAGAATCACAATAGAGTGTATTGGTATTTAAAAATACCCTGCGAAATGGGTAATAGGCAGATTTACATCCAGTTTTCCATCTCAGCACGCTACTTACAACTTCATTTTTCAGTATTTAATGAATATACATATATATATATATATATATATATATATATATATATATATATATATATATATATATATATATATATATATATATATATATATATATATATATATATATATATATATATATATATATGAGAATCTTAAAATTAATGCTTTCAAAATATTACATTAAAATAATCATACCTTTTCTGCTGCATTTGAATGTTTTTTCTTAAGCTCAAAGTAAGATTAAATGCTTTCAGTTTTTCCCTTACTTGCCACAATATTGCTCATTCACATGCGAATGAAGTTCAAAACTTCCACTAGTCTTTTTTGGGGGCAGTTCAGAGGGCAGAATAAACAAAATTGCTCTTATAGAATAATCACTCAAATCTTCTACTTTTCTAATGCCTGATGCAACCAGCAAAAGAGCAGGAAAAACATCAAAATCAATGCCACCTATCTCATCCGAGCTCCAGCACCAATAACCAATTTCTTTTTCTGGCGGAAAGTTCACATAACACGACAAAAGGTCCAAAATCAACAGCACACAACAAACTGATCCAAGACTTCCCTAGTTTTCCCTCGAGCTCCTAGTTTCAGAGAAAGATTCTAAACAGAAAAGACCCTGAAGGCCCGACGTTTCTAGTGTCACCGCAGTCATCGCCATCTATTCGGCGGCATTTCCGAATGCTACAATAGACGGACTAATGTCCTGTTCTCCTGTTACTAGTTATCACGACACAATACACTTCTTTGGACGACAAATAGGCGCCTGTGCTATTTCGATTTTTACCCGTCAGCCTAGAAAAAGCGGAAATTGTGTTGAATATGTGTTGAGAAGTTTGTTTCAAAATCTAACATTTTATATCTACCAATGTGACTTTGTTTTGTAATATTTTATAATTTGTCTTTCATTTCAGCGCCCCGTGCATTTTTTCCACTTTGCTGTGGTTTTTATTGACGATACAATTTTATAAATGAGTCGACGGCCCAACGCCATGTTTATTAATCTACTTGTATTTTTAAACTGAAATTTGCCGTTGGTTTCTATATACTGTACTGAATAATTATTTGAAAAAAATAAATAAATAAAAATGTTTGAAACGTACATCTTCGTTGCTCATAGTTAGGTTATCTTAATGTGTCATACAGATTCCCGAATATTTCTAAATAATATTTTAAGTTTACATTTTCTTTCTAACCTTTACAAAATAAATACTAAAATGAAATTCAGCCTTGTTTTAGCGAAAAATTGGTGCTTTGCATTTTAAAACTGTTAAAGTGGAAAAAATATGACCAAAGATGTGGGAATTCAGAAATAGCTCTAAAAATAAAAAGCTGTTTATAACTGAAATTACCAATTGAGATAGTTATAGGCACTCCAACGGGAGGTCCCTGTGATCTCCCAAAATGTCTTAATTGGCAAATTTCATCTGACAATTCGGCAAATTTGGAGACATTTGCAATTTTTAAATTCCCGAGTGTCCCTTCTCATGGGTGCATATTGCATACCCTTATTTTATCATTCGGCAAATTAAGATTTCCCCCCAAAGTAAGAATTTCTCAAAAATTTCAGTTCATGGCGTCCCTGGATACAGTGTCGGCAAAATCAAATTTTGTTGAAGTAACAGCTGGAAAATTGAGAATGCAGTGCAATTAGCTGTCGGCTAATTGATTATATCTTTCACGTGATAACAAAGACACGCCTATGCAAACTACAGTAAAACCTGTAAAGTTGACTACCCTTGTAAGTTGACCACCTGCCTATGTTGACCGTTTTTGTCAGGAACGGAATTAGTCCTATCTTATATAATGAAGGAAAACCTCTGTAACTTGACCACCTCTCTATCTTGACCACCTGTCTATCTTGACCACTAATATACACCAAATTTGGTTTGGAGTATTGTAAAAAACCCTTTGTAAGTTGACCAGTTGGTTCATTTTTTAAAACTTAACTAAGCAAATTATTTTACTTTATTATTATTTTTTTTATAGCTTTCTATGAAAGATTTTAATGGTTTGATGCAGGGTTGCCATCTGTTCCGCATTTTGCGGAGTTGCTTCCCAAAAATAGCTAGACTCCGCTTATCTTGCTCCGCATTTCCCGGTCAAGCGTTTTCAAGCATGACATAATAAAGCCGTTTTTCTTTTGTTGTTCTATTTGAGATAGCTTTTTGTACTATGTTCAGTGAAAACAGGTGTCAGTAGAAAAGTACAAAGCCTTTTCTTCCAGTTGCAATATTTTGTGGAAATACTGGAATTGTGCTTAATAGTAAAGTTATTTATTTCTGGTGCAAGGGATTAAGAAATAGAACATTTTCATTTTCAACTGCCTTGATGAACTAGGAGAGTCCAGCTTGTTGCTCTTTGTGTAATGAGTTTTACATAAACTGGCTTCAAAAAGAAAATTAGTTGAACTTGAGATTGATAAAACGTATGAAACATTAAAATTAATTGAAAAGGGGGAAAGCAGGAAAAAATTAGCTAACTACATATGGAATTTCTAAAACTACAGTGTCTAATATAGTTAAAAAAAAAACAAGAGAGAAAAAACAAAAATATTTGAATAACATTTTCAATTATTGTTTCAAAGTAATGTTAAACAATGAAAGTGAGTAGAACGGAAAAAGTAAGTGTGAATTAGTCAAAAAATGCATGATGCAAAAAATGACAAAAAAAAAAAAAAAAAAATAAAGAAATCAGTAACACCCTTTATAAGTTGACCACCTGTCTAAGTTGACCACCAAAGTATTGCACCGCAAGTGGTCAACTTACGCAGGTTTCACTGTATTTATGTTTTTCATTTTTCCTTCTAAAGGTGAAAAAGTGCACATGTCAAGCTGCATATTACTTTACTCAAAGATTTTAAATCCAGAATCAATTAAAAAAGATTAAAAAACGCCGACGCAAAATGAAATTTCTCAGTGGGCGTTTACTGTGTTAGGAATAAATGCTTATTATTCATTATAAATCTGTAAACCATGAGTACTACATTTTTTAAAAAATCAAACGTTTCGTTAATGCCGAAACTAAAAAGTTAGATACCAATTCTGGTTAATTTGACGATTAGGCCGTGCCATATCTCACGAACCAGTCAAAGCGCCCTTAAAATGACGTGACGCGCTAAAGAAAACAGTCGGCGAACGAATGCCGAAGTAACTGACTTTTCATTTTTAATTAATAAATGCTTTGAAATTCCGAAATAATGAAAATGCCGACTCGCTCATTTTGCCGACTGGATGAAATCATTGGGAGGGTGAGACACCCCCCTCACCCCCCCCCCCCCCTATAGCGACGGTCCTGAGAATTTGCAAACAAGTAGTTCGAGATTTTCCAACTCAACTCAAAAAAAAAAAAAAAAGCTAGTAGATGTAAAGACATCTGAAAAAAACCAAGGTATCTTTTTATCCAAAAGCTAAACTTTTTTTCCGTCGGCAAAGGGCAATGGTGCAATCCAGTGATTGGCAACCTGTGGTGAGGACCACTAGTGGTCCACCAGCAATTTTCATGTGGTTCGCATCCGCAAGCTGCAAGTGAATATAATCTACATCATTTTTATAGCTACAGTTAAATTTAATAAAGAAAACTTTTGGATTTATCCCATTTCAACTAAAATAATTTATTGTTGTGAAAATACAGGGTGTCCGAAAAGTCCTTGACACATTTAAAAAATTCATATAAAGGAAAATACTTTGAGAAAATACCAGTCAGACGCCCCATTCGTAGATCAAAGCCTTCTTTAACCAATCAGCAGGATTCAACCTGTGGTGGCTATCTATCTGGAGAATAACTCGGCTGGTTCGTTTGTCTTTTAAAGACAACCACTTTTAGTACATGAAAATAAATAACTGCTCTTGATGCACTAAGAATTGAAAAAAATTAAAACTGCAAGAAAAAAACTTTTTTTATTGAAAAATTCAAAAATTCTATCAATACTTTTACAATTTTTTTCATATCTCTGTGTAATAGGAAGAAAAATGCGCTTTCCAGACAGTGTTTAGACATGCGCTCTCTTGTCAGTCCTTAATTAACGGAAACTAACAGGCAAGTTCCCCGAAAAGCAACGGACGTCTTATGATGAAGATTCAAGCTGTACCTTCGCACAAATAGTAACTTCGAAATGAATATGATACAGCTGAAGATGTTCTTGGAAAAAGTAATGAAGCGCTGACTCCTTCCTGGCTGGAGAGGGAGGCGAGACAGCCAAAAGGAGATGCTGATCTTCATACAGAACCCATCGTTGAAGGCAATATAGAACCAGTAAGTGATCTGGGGGTTGCAGACGATCCAGACTGAAGATGTTCTTGGAAAAAGTAATGAAGCGCTGACTCCTTCCTGGCTGGAGAGGGAGGCGAGACAGCCAAAAGGAGATGCCGATCTTCATTCAGAACCCATCGTTGAAGGCAATATAGAACCAGTAAGTGATCTGGGGTTTGCAGACGATCCAGACTGAAGATGTTCTTGGAAAAAGTAATGAAGCGCTGACTCCTTCCTGGCTGGAGAGGGAGGCGAGACAGCCAAAAGGAGATGCCGATCTTCATTCAGAACCCATCGTTGAAGGCAATATGTAACCAGTAAGTGATCTGGGGGTTGCAGACGATCAAGACTGAAGATGTTCTTGGAAAAAGTAATAAAGGGCTGACTCCTTCCTGGCTGGAGAGGGAGGCGATACAGCCAAAAGGAGATGCCGATCTTTATTCAGAACCCATCGTTGAAGGCAATATGGAACCAGTAAGTGATGTGGGGGTTGCAGACGATCTAGACTGAAGATGTTCTTGGAAAAAGTAATGAAGCGCTGATTCCTTCCTGGCTGGAGAGGGAGGCGAGACAGCCAAAAGGAGATGCGGAGCTTCGCTTAGTAAACATCTAGTTTCATCATCTATTTGAACTTGATCATAATTCAGAATTATAAATCTGTATTTGGATAAGTTCTTGCGTGCAATATTGGTTGAGAGTTATTCAATAGGGTGCGAATTTCTCGCATAGTTTGCTCCATTGATTGCATTGATTGAAGTGGAACAAGCACGTAAGATTCGTGACGGTTAACAGTGTCACGGTTGTTGCGAATGTCGAAGGGTTCCTGTGAGTCATCATCACTGCAATGAAATTGAGAACATAAATGAATTGGCGAAAATAAATTTCCTTAAAAAGAAAATCGATCGTTAGCATAAAGGCAATAAATTTGGTCCTAACATAGTTCCAGCTTTTAGAATCTTGTATTCAGTAAGTTACCGTCCTATAGCCAGGGTTAAGGCAGAAATACATGAAATACACCGCCAGCTCAGTCAATTCCAGCCGAGGACTGCAGTTTCGTGCTTATTAGCACTCATCAGCCTGGCATAGGAAGTGACTGAGCTGTAGGTGCAAAACTTCTTAAGAAAGCCAAGAGTGCCAAGCAAACTAGTAGCTAATATAGAATTAGCACTGACCAGATGAGTGACCGAAGCAATGGTTCGGTTCAACTCTAAAAGTTAGTTAGTTAGGCCTATTGGTGCGTACCCAGGGGGCAGTTTGGCCAAATTTCCTATGCCGGGCTGATGATTGCTAATAAGCACGAAACTGCAGTCCTCGGCTGGAACTGACTGAGCGGACGCTGTATTTCATGTATTTTAGAATCTTGAATTAGCCTTTAGTATTCCTCCACGCTGTTAAAAAGACAAAAAGAACCCTTGGCGTACGAAGGGTTTTTCATTCCCTTGGCAGAAGATTCTAAATAATGTTTGTGGTTCACGTCAGTAATTTAAACGTTTCGTGGCAAATCAATGAAACTGCGTTCTGAAGCATTTTTAAGTAAAATTTATATACAGTAGGAAAATATAAAGGATGAGGTGACGCAGCTGGGAGAGGGGGGTGAACTCCCCCTTAAAACCGACTCCCGCAACGCTCAAGAAAAATGTTTTTGCGCCATCGTATGTAGAAAAACTTCAAAATGTACTTCTGAACGTTCTTGGTGCAAAGTTTTAGTTGTTTCCTAAATTTTTAATGAGCAAAAAGAATATCCTTTGCTTGAGCATATTTGTTCACAATAGTAAGACGAAAAATTAAGGAAGGGGAATATATTCCTCTTCTGCTTTAAAGTCATAAAAGAAATAATAAATTCTTACAATGTCAGTACATTTTTTTTTTTGTTATTAATGATGAGATAAAAAGATATTTACCAGTTACGCTTCCATCGCCTGTAGATATAAGCAAAGGTGGCCGTCCCGGCAAGAAGCCCGGCCGAAAGCAAAGCAGCTTTAAAGTAGTGCATTATCTGAAAATATATAAATGTTACTTCATCTATATTTCAACCAAAGAAAAAAAATTTTCATGCAATAAGAATGTGAATATATATATATATATATATATATATATATATATATATATATATATATATATATATATATATATATATATATATATATATACATTGAATTTTTAGGTGCTGTTATCCCACGTGATGGAATCTAAAATTAGGTGTTGGCTTTTCATTTTTCAACAGCCAAAATTAAATGCTGCATTTTTGAACTGTAATAAAGGCGTACACTAACACTTACACTTGTTTTGCTTCCTTCAGCAAAAATGTAGTCATATACCCCTCCCCCAAAAGAACATTATTTTTCAATTCGTTACTCATTTTAATGTTTACCTCTGGAGAAACGTAAAAAGTAATTTTAAACGTAACTAATTATCACGAAGACATATTAATAAAATAATATATCATGCACTACTTGCATATTTTTCTGAACATTTAAAAAATTTCTTTAATAAGTGTTAGAGTATGCCTTAATTACAGTTAAAAAATACAGCATTTACTTTATTGTTGAAAAATGAAAAACCAACACCTAATTTTAGATTCCATCACGTGAGATAACAGCACCTAAAAATCCAATGTAGCTATATTTTTAAAATAGTGAATAAATTAATTTCATTGTTTCTGTAATTATCGGAGTGTTCAGATAATTTTCAGGAGTTGATTTTTATAGCCGGAGAACTGCAAATTTTTATTCATTTCAAGTTAATAGAAAAATAAATTGTGAACCTAACCCTGCTTCCTCCTTCGTCAATTAAGTTGAGTTGATGTTTTTATTAACTCAAAAAATAGACTGGTGCGTTCATGCATGCACATTAAAAGTGATATTTCCTAAATGCATAATTTTTCAGACACTTTTGTAAACCTATAATTGTAGTGATAATGAAAAGTTATACTTTCAAATGTAATGAGTGGGGAAGTTTTTGTCGGACAAAAATACTGTATAATAGTGTCTTGGAGTCATCAAAAACCATTTTGTATGATTTCACATCTGATTTATCGTGAACCGATGCAGAAAAGACATTCAAAGAAGTTTTTTGTCAAAATATTTCAATCAATATCTCTACACGTGCCAAACTCACTGCTGATTCGAAATAACATTTACCTCATTTTTCACCAACTTGTCTGTATGTCACCATGTTGGCAAAAAATGTTTGGCGATGAATCACTAAGTGGTCGCCAAATTAAAACATTATTTTAGTCTGCATTGAAATTAACAATGAAAAAAAATCCGTTTGCGATCCTCTTATAGAAAATCGGACGAAGCAAAAAGGGTGCTGCATCGCTAGATCCTTCTCAATCTACTTACAAATGCTCAACCTTTTGCGACAGATTGTTTTTGAGTTATGAGAGATTCGTGCGTACATGCGTAAGGACAAGTGTAAGTACGATAATTATCCCGGGATTGCAGAAATTAGATATTTAGGATGAGCATACACTGTGTGATCTAAAAATTACCGAACCTTTTAGTAATGGGAAAAATAAGCGTGATTATATGTTTTAAAGCTTATAGTTATTATAAATAGCATCCATTTAAATCAAAACAACGTTTTGAACGGCCATTTGAATTCAAGAACTGTTTAATTCAGTTTTGATAATGTTCTTTTGCACCTGTGGCACGCTGCTTTAATGGGGTTGTTTCCTTCGACCAAAAGTGCTACTTTAAGGGGGTATTCTAGTCATGAAATTAAAAAAAAATCGAATATTTTTTCCTTCATATTCTCAGAGTTTAAACCTTTAAGAATAAGTTTCTAAGAGGATTGATGGAAATTCAAATTATTTTTGGAGTTACAGTTAATTTTGTTGAAATTAACTCTTTTGTGCGGAAATGAGACTGCAAACTTTAAAAACGTTTTTCTCGAAACTAGTTTTTTCGATACGGTTGACAAAATAGCTCAAGTTCTAATACACAGATTTACTTGAAATTTGGTTCAGACTTTCTTAGTACATACTATCAAAATTGTCCCCACGTAGGGATTTTTGAGATTTTTATTTATTTATTTATTTATTTATTTATTTTTAATACCAAAATTCAAAGAAGGAGCCAAAAAATAAATTTTTTTTTTCAAAAAGACTCTATTTTGTGACATTTTTTTTTCTTCAAATCGGCTATTTCCAGACAATTCTACATCCCTGTTTAATAAGAATTAACATTGACTTTATGTTTCAGATTATTTGGAGGATTGGAATCACGTCAACCAGGAGCTTCCCCCCCCCCCTTTTTAGAGTCCCCACTTTGCCAGCCTCCTCCAACTACAATTTTGAATTTGTTTTTAACCATTGTGCATTTTTATACTTTTAAAGTATTAATAAAAAACTGATAAAAAATGGATAGTGAAATTAGCTACTGTTTTTTTTTCTATTACGCTTGTAAAATCATCTTAAAATTAAGCCTCTAGACTAGAATACCCCCTTAAGTCACTGAAATTGATAGAATGAGCAAAGAAAAAAAAAACACATAGAGCAAAGAAAATCCTTTTTTAAAACGTTTAATTTTTGAATAATTTTTTTTAACTGTTCGATTTTTCAAACAAGTCGTGGTCTTTATGACATCACAAATGATGTACTTTGGCGCTACTCCAACGTGCTGAATGTTTATTCTTGCTGTCTACCGCATTTCCAGGTTGTGATAATTCGGAAACGAATGAAATATTTCGCTTTATAATTGCTGCCAACCATATCGTTGCCAGTACATATGAAAGAAGCGAATTCAATATTGCGCTCTGCGCTAATTACATCAGTGAATGGCATTTCGTCGTTTGTGATATCATGTGCAGACGCTTAAAAAAGAAATTGAATCTGTGCACCGATTAAAATATTTTCCTTTTCAAATATTAAACTTTGTCAAATTATTTAAAAAAAAAAAAAAGTCAGATTCTATGTTTTAAGCATGTTCTTTCAGAAAAAATAGTTTTAAAATTTAGGAAACGACCCCATTGCTGGAACATCATTGTGAAAAACTCTTTTCATTCCAGTTTTCAGTTTCGGGGGCGGAAAGGGGATTTGCATGTTGAATTCACCTGATCTATCACCGAGTGGTTATTTTCTGTTCCCAAAACTAAAGTATCTACACTGAAAGAGCTTCAGACGATGTTGTTCCAAACTGTCATGCAGCAGTGCCACAGGTGCTAAAGAACGTTCCCAAAGCGGAATTTAAAAAGTCAATGGATAAAGACCGTTTAAAACGTTGTATCGAGTTAACTAGGTCCTATGTTAAATAAATATTAGCTTGAAAACATATTGCCAGGCTTTTTTTTACTTTGTCACTAAAAAGTTCGCTTCTTCTTAGATCGCACTGTTTAAGTTCGTAAGGAGCAGATAAACACCTTTGGAAGTTTCGGGAAAAAAAAAAAAAAACTGCGCAACCTTCAATTGGAAGTGAGTAAAATCAAACATTTCGGCCGAAACTTAAGGGATACTGTTTTAGCGAATAAAAGATTTCCTGGACTGGTAAACGGATGTAAAATGCATTGATTTACAGCATATGAATTCAATAGTTTTCACACACTGAATCGTATGACTAAACAGAAATGTTTAAGTTCGCTCATTTCATTATTTGGAGTAAATTTCTATAGACAAATTTGGAAAAGATCCAAGCATGGGAATTATTTTCATGGTATTGCTTTATGCAACTTTAAATGACAAAAATTAAATAGTATCCAAAGTGTCATTTCACAACAGAAACAAATATGACCGCACACTACTTCATTGTGCGACTATTAAATTATCTATGTTTTTTTTTCTTTTTTTGATAACTCCAAATAGAAAAAAAAGAAAAGAAAAAGAAAAAAGGGTGCTTTTATTCATGTACGTGCGTTATAACTAAACGTAGGAGAATAACGTGTGCAAAGAAAAACAAATGTAAAATAATAATGCCTTAGAGGGAGCAAAAGAAATATTGTAGTTTCTCCCTTGGTCTTCCCCTCGTACTCTGATATAAAAAAATCCTTTAGAAATTTAATTCTTCAAATTTAAACTTTTCATTCAATGAGGCGCTAAATACCGAAAATAACACCAAAATGATTTCAGATTCAAAACGTCATTTTTGTCGCCAAGTTGGCGACAGAAACTTGGCGACCCATAACTTGGCGATATGTCGCCAGCATTACAGTCTACATTGAAATTGACACCAAGGAACTAAAAATTAAGATCGCAGATATTATCCATGTGGTTAGTTTGTTGTACAAAATGGTTTCAAAAAATAAAATCTTACCTCAATACTCAATTGAAAAATCACAGAGAAATCACTTTTATGTTAGCAACTTGAAAGTTTTTCTCCAAATGACGAAGAACGATTCTTGAGAACGAAATATTGTAGGGGTAACAATTGAATACCATTGTTGTTTCAAGCGTAAAATGTTTATTATATTGTTCATTTTATCCAACAATGGGAATACAACTGTTTGTTGGTGACGTTTTGCTAAAATTTAAGGAAAAAATGAAAAAGATATATTTTAAAACATATTTTTAAACATCTTTAGATGTCAAAATTTTCAAAAATTGAAAATAAAAAAAAACATGCTCCATTTTTTTCCTCAATTTTAAACATTGCTCTACAAACAGAGTTTTTAAATCTTAACCGCCGTCAGAGTTGATAACTCACATATAATATACAGGGTGTCCGAAAAGTCCTTGACACACTTAAAAAATTCATAGAAAACCAACAAATTGTCGTATGAATTTGTGGTTTGTACCATAGTACTTCACAGGTTCAAAAGTTTTTATGACATGGAAAAAAAAAAGTGAAAAGGGGAAAAAAAAGAAGAAGAAGAAAGGCATTTCGCAGTAAGGGTGTCAGTATACAAAAACGATTTAAAAGTTACTTTTGAATCGTTTTTGTTGACATGGGAAAGCGCAAAAAGGAATGAAAATTACTGAACGAAGAATTACAAGCATAGCATATAATAGCGTTTCTTAATTTCTTTGATCAGTGGAAACCTTTTCAATGCTCACTTTTTTCGTGGAACCCTTAGTTTTTTTGTCAATACTTTGCAGTGGTGTAGCTAATTTTCTGTTTGAGAGAGAAACCAGGCTCTTATCTCAAAGAGATTATCACATTAACTATTTGTCGTTAAACTGATAATTAAATAGACTTCATTATAAACCATGGTAATTATGGATAATTGCTACTAATTATTTATTATTATAAAACACCAAAACACTCCTATTTGCACAGGCGACTGGTGCCCCAAAATAGTGAGGGGGTCAAAGGAGGTGCGGGGGGGGGGGCAGGTTTGGTGGGCGACACGCCCTTACAGCTAAATGTTTTCTTCAAAAATTGGGCAATTGAATTTTTACGTCATTATTAATGAATTGACCTTCTTCCAAAAATTCGAGAAACAGACTAAAAAAGAGGGACTAGATAGCCACAGAAGATTCCCTCTTACCCAAAATCAAAGTTGCATTTCAATTTTTACGTAATAAAAACCTAAAAAAAAAAAGCATAAAACAAGCTTTCAATTAAGTCAGTTCTTTCTTTAATCACGTTAATAGATCATCCATCACTATCATTTTTCATTCGACCCTTTTTATTTTTGAACTTAGAAAAGTGGAAAGGCAAAGTCCCTTTACTGCTGAAAGTGAGAGGGCAGTTGCCCTCCTTTCCCTCTCGTACAAGCCGCCTATGCCTATTTGTAAGTCTGAGTATTTTTAAAAGAGATAAATAACCTCAGAAATTATGCATGAGTTATGTGATTAAAAACTTTTCTTAGTAAGGAGAAGAAATACTGATGTGTTTTACCTACAATAGCGTTAATAATTAATTAAAATTTACAAAGTAAAAGGTTTTAAAACTTAAAAACTAAAATGATTCTTATTTTGCAACAATTTTTTAAGTTATTTATAAATCAGAGGCTTTAATGTCACTGTATGTCATAGTGACTTAAATTGATCCTCACTCGTTCAATGTTACAATTGTGCTTTTAACTGTTGCCATAGATAACGGGAGAGTGGCTAGTATAGAAAATAGAACATTTGAAATTTACGTCAAAAATCGTAATTTTAGGCACTATTTGGTAATGATGCAGGAAAGGGAATTAGGGGCGTCCTTCCATAAGTTTTTCAACATTGAAGTTACTTTTAAAGTAGTTAGTAACTTCTTCTGGACTTTTTTCGAAATTGAAGTGTTTAAAAGTGAGAAAGAGGTGTTTTATGACTGATCTTGGAAAAATTTCGAAGTTTGTATCTTAAATGCATAATTTCAGGCGACAAATAAAATTATTCCCATAGTGGCTAACCCTGATGGGTAATAAAGCTCCGATTAATATACGAAAGTAAAAGTAAACTCATTTTTAATTTTGGGAAAGCGTTTTTATCGATTTTTTAAGTGATAAATTTGAAAGATGTGGAATGAAAGCATGCAAGTCTCATGGAACCCCTGAGACCGCTTCGTGGAATTAACGAATTGAAAAATAATGTTCTTTTGGGGGAGGGGTAAACGACTACATTTTTGATGAAGAAAGCAAAACAAGTGTAAGTGTTAGTGTACGCCTTTATTACAGTTCAAAAATGGAGCATTTATTTTTGGCTGTTGAAAAATGAAAAGCCAACACCTAATTTTAGATTCCATCACGTGGGATAACAGCACCTAAAAATTCAATGTATATATATATATATATATATATATATATATATATATATATATATATATATATATATATATATATATATATATTCACATTCTTATTGCATGAAAATTTTTTTTCTTTGGTTGAAATATAGATGAAGTAACATTTATATATTTTCAGATAATGCACTACTTTAAAGCTGCTTTGCTTTCGGCCGGGCTTCTTGCCGGGACGGCCACCTTTGCTTATCTCTACAGGCGATGGAAGCGTAACTGGTAAATATCTTTTTATCTCATCATTAATAACAAAAAAAAAAAAAAAAAAATGTACTGACATTGTAAGAATTTATTGTTTCTTTTATGACTTTAAAGCAGAAGAGGAATATATTCCCCTTCCTTAATTTTTCGTCTTACTATTGTGAACAAATATGCTCAAGCAAAGCATATTCTTTTTGCTCATTAAAAATTTAGGAAACAACTAAAACTTTGCACCAAGAACGTTCAGAAGTACATTTTGAAGTTTTTCTACATACGATGGCGCAAAAACATTTTTCTTGAGCGTTGCGGGAGGGGGTTTTAAGGGGGAGTTCACCCCCCTCTCCCAGCTGCGTCACCTCATCCTTTATATTTTCCTACTGTATATAAATTTTACTTGAAAATGCTTCAGAACGCAGTTTCATTTATTTGCCACGAAACGTTTAAATTACTGACGTGAACCACAAACATTATTTAGAATCTTCTGCCAAGGGAATGAAAAACCCTTCGTACGCCAAGGGTTCTTTTTGTCTTTTTGACAGCGTGGAGGAATACTAAAGGCTAATTCAAGATTCTAAAATACATGAAATACAGCGCCCGCTCAGTCAGTTCCAGCCGAGGACTGCAGTTTCGTGCTTATTAGCAATCATCAGCCCGGCATAGGAAATTTGGCAAAACTGACCCCGGGGGTCAGTTTTGCCAAACTGACCCCTGGGTACGCACCAATAGGCCTAACTAACTAACTTTTAGAGTTGAACCGAACCATTGCTTCGGTCACTCATCTGGTCAGTGCTAATTCTATATTAGCTACTAGTTTGCTTGGCACTCTTGGCTTTCTTAAGAAGTTTTGCACCTGCAGCTCAGTCCCTTCCTATGCCAGGCTGATGAGTGCTAATAAGCACGAAACTGCAGTCCTCAGCTGGAATTGACTGAGCTGGCGGTGTATTTCATGTATTTCTGCCTTAACCCTGGCTATAGGACGGTAACTTACTGAATACAAGATTCTAAAAGCTGGAACTATGTTAGGACCAAATCTATTGCCTTTATGCTAACGATCGATTTTCTTTTTAAGGAAATTTATTTTCGCCAATTCATTTATGTTCTCAATTTCATTGCAGTGATGATGACTCACAGGAACCCTTCGACATTCGCAACAACCGTGACACTGTTAACCGTCACGAATCTTACGTGCTTGTTCCATTTCAATCAATGCAATCAATGGAGCAAACTGTGCGAGAAATTCGCACCCTATTGAATAACTCTCAACCAATATTGCACGCAAGAACTTATCCAAATACAGATTTGTAATTCTGAATTATGATCAAGTTCAAATAGATGATGAAACTAGATGTCTACTAAGCGAAGCTCCGCATCTCCTTTTGGCTGTCTCGCCTCCCTCTCCAGCCAGGAAGGAGTCAACGCTCCGTTACTTTTTCCAAGAACATCTTCAGTCTGAATCATCTGCAGCCCCCACATTACTTACTGGTTCCATATTACCTTCAACGATGGGTTCTGAATGAGGATCGGCATCTCCTTTTGGCTGTCTCGCCTCCCTCTCCAGCCAGGAAGGAGTCAGCACTTCATTACTTTTTCCAAGAACATCTTCAGTCTGGATCGTCTGCAACCCCCACATCACTTACTGGTTCCATATTGCCTTCAACGATGGGTTCTGAATGAAGATCGGCATCTCCTTTTGGCTGTCTCGCCTCCCTCTCCAGCCAGGAAGGAGTCAGCACTTTATTACTTTTTCCAAGAACATCTTCAGTCTGGATCGTCTGCCACCCCCAGATCACTTAATGGTTCCATATGGCCTTCAACGATGGGTTCTGAATGAAGATCGGCATCTCCTTTTGGCTGTCTCGCCTCCCTCTCCAGCCAGGAAGGAGTCAGCGCTTTATTACTTTTTCCAAGAACATCTTCAGCTGTATCATATTCATTTCGAAGTTACTATTTGTGCGAATGTACAGCTTGAATCTTCATCATAAGACGTTCGTTGCTTTTCGGGGAACTTGCCTGTTAGTTTCCGTTAATTAAGGACTGACAAGAGAGCGCATGTCTAAACACTGTCTGGAAAGCGCATTTTTCTTCCTATTACACAGAAATATGAAAAAAATTGTAATAGTATTGATAGAGTTTTTGAATTTTTCAATTAAAAAAAAGTTTTTTTTTGCATTTTTTGCAGTTTTAATTTTTTTAATTCTTAGTGCATCAAGAGCAGTTATTTATTTTCATGTACTAAAAGTGGTTCTCTTTAAAAGACAAACGAACCAGCCGAGTTATTCTCCAGATAGATAGCCACCACAGGTTGAATCCTGCTGATTGGTTAAAGAAGGCTTTGATCTACGAATGGGGCGTCTGACTGGTATTTTCCTCGAAGTATTTTTCTTTCTATGAATTTTTTAAATGTGTCAAGGAGTTTTCGGACACCCTGTATTTTCACAACAATAAATTATTTTAGTTGAAATGGGATGAATCCAAAAGTTTTCTTTATTAAATTTAACTGTAGCTATAAAAATGATATAGATTATATTCACTTGCAGCTTGCGGATGCGGATCACATGAAAATTGCTGGTGTACCACTAGTGGTCCTCACCACAGGTTGCCAATCACTGGATTGCACCATTGCCCTTTGTCGAAGGAAAAAAAGTTTATCTTTTGGATAAAAAGATACCCTGTTTTTT
This sequence comes from Uloborus diversus, assembly GCF_026930045.1. Lineage (NCBI taxonomy): Eukaryota > Metazoa > Arthropoda > Arachnida > Araneae > Uloboridae > Uloborus > Uloborus diversus. Next base: position 58,835,692 of record NC_072735.1, read on the forward strand.
GTCAGATGTCTTTACAGCCACTAGCTTTTTTTTTTTTTTGAGTTGAGTTGGAAAATCTCGATCTACTTGTTTGCAAATTCTTATTGCAACGAATCGAATGATCATTGTATTTCACTATGGGATGATAGTCCATCGAGTGATTACTTCGAAAAATTTCTTATTTGAAATGATCTAATCTGGTGACTGCAGTTGAGTGACTCTTCCTGTTCCTAATTTTTGACTGATTCAAATTCTCACATGTTTGTGACATTACAAAGGGTACATTTCAGCGACAACGGAAGTGGAAGTGAATTCCAAAACGACGAATAATATTAATAATGAAAGCATTCAAAATAATTATTCTGTTCCAAGGAATCATTACGTCTAATTATTCGTTTGTGTAGGTTTTTCCAATATGTACATCCCAACAAAATGTACTTTAGATGCTGAACAATGAACAAACAGCATTCAAAAGTGAAACACGTGGATTAGAGAGCAAACCAAATTTACTGATGTCATATTTTGTAGAGTATAGACGTTGAAATGGAAATGAGCTAGGCACTGAATCTCGATAGAGGAAACAATTGTAGGTGAACCATCAAAGTGAAAGAACCATCAGAGCTGCTCTGGTCAGTTGACCTCCGACATCGATAATGTCTACCTTTCTTTGATGGTTAGCAATGGAATTGTTTCCTTCAGTCAAAAATAGTACTTTTTGTCACTGAAATTGATCGAATAAGCAAAAAAAAAAAAAAAAAAAAAAAAAAAAAAAAAAATATATATATATATATATATATATATATATATATGAATTCATAAAATACTTTCGTTTTCCCAACAGTTATTTTTTAATTAATTTTTCAAAATGTCCGATTTTTCAAACAAGGCGTGGTCTTGATGACGTCACCAGTGATGCTCTTTGGCGCATCTTTCTATCGCGTTTCCACGTTATGATCATCAAGAAGCGAATTAAATATTGCACTCTACGCTTGCTATCAATCATATCTTTGCCAATACACGTGAGTAAAGATGCAAATTAAATATTGTGTTCTGTGAATGGCAACATTGAATGACATTTCATCATTTGTGATGTCATCGGCAAAAGCATAAACTATGAAAGAGCACCGATTTAAGTATTTTTTTAAAATAATAAACTTAAACAAATTATTTGAAAAATGGTCAGATCCTATGTTTTTAAGCATGCTATTTCAGAAAAAAATACTTTTAAAATTTTGGAAACGACCCCATTGCCGGCCGCTAATTTCAGTTGAAATATTTTTGCCAAACGACTACGAAAGTAAATCTAATCAATTCAGCGCCAATCAACCTTCCAATTACCCGAAAATAAGTAAATATTGTCAATGTCAGAGATCAACTGAACAGAGCAGCACTATAACGATAGACAAGAAAAGACCGAAAAAGAGACCATAATATCGTTGGAAAAATGATATTGTCTACTTTATTGGATCAAAATAAAAGAGATTTTTTAGAAAACGAGATTGACTGAAATCATTAAAGAGAGCACATCTCTCCTTACCAATCATGCGGTAAGTCACACGCATGCGCCATTCGAACGTTTGCTCGTTTACTAGAAGATCTCAGTCGCTCGTGGAACCGAAGTCTTTGTATGTTGTAAGTACTTCATCAATGGTTTACTTCCGCTATCGACTATACTCATACTTACAATGTTCGTTTTCTGGGAGTTTCTATTGCAGATTCTCAATGCGGTTCTGTTTAGAGAAATTTGAGTGAGTTGGATTGTCTGCTGGTGCATCATGGTTCTATTTAGAGAACCATGATGCACAGCAGACAATTTAGAGAGCCAGTTAGCATCTGTGCAATGTGGTTTTGTTCATGGTTCTGTTAAGAGAATCATAATGCGCAGCAGACAATTTAGATAACCAATTAGCATTTCTGTGCAATGTGGTTCTGTTCATGGTTCTGTTTGGAGAACCATGATGCACATCAGACAATTAAGAGAACCAGTTAGCATAAATCACCCAATGTGCAATTGGTTCTATTTAGAGAAATTTGAGTGAGCGGTATTGTCTGCTGTGCATCATTACCCTCCCCCTATAAGATTCAGAAAAGAAAGTCAACACAGATAAATGAAATGATGTCTTTTCGCTATTAACATGCAATTACTATACGAAGTAGTTTAGTACATCTGCACAACATTTTAATATTCTACAAAGGCTATAGGGGGTGATCTTGGAACCCTAGTATTCAAAGTGATATTACTCACCTGTGATGAGACACGTATAAACGGGCCACCATTGGCGGCCTGACAACTGTCATTTTTCAATCTGTTTGGTTTTCAGGGAAATACAGCGAAACTCAAACAATTGTACCGTCCACAATGAAAAATACATCTTTGCTCAAATTATTTTAACCCTTATTGGTAAAATCAAAGTCTCATACTTCTAGGACAGGTCGCACTCCGCTTTTTTGCACTTGTAATTCAAAATAGATATATTTTGCTCAGGAAATATGTAATACAAACTATTTCTTTTCATGTCAAATGTATTTAGAAGGTTCGAAAAAAGGTCCGATTGAGACTGACTATCCCATTCTGTCAAACGCAACAGAACGTTCTGGCAGACGTGTTGAACGTATTCCTCACGTGCGCTCGAAATTCTAACGTAACTTACTTCAAATATTCTCGTACTACAGAGGAACGCGTGTTCTTCCTCTTTTTTTTTTCGTGTTCAGTAGAGGCGTTAAAAGCGGTTCTTCAGCTGAAGAATTTGATACGACTTAGTACCGTCTACAGACGAGATTTTTACACGTGACGAAGAAAGTGCAAACTTAGTTCCTGAACAGCAACCATTTTGCTCACACAGTTTAAGATGTCCAAGACTATTTTCAGAGCTGTAGGATGAGTAGTTGCATCCAAATTAGATTTCAGATTTCAAATTATGGACCCGGTACCTTTTTTTGGAATGAAATCTGTATGTGTACTAATAATAATATTTCACTATACTGCAGTGCTAACAGTCGTATCTCTGTAGCTGAGCTCAAATTTCTACCCCTCTAAAATATTCGATTCAGACAGCTCATTTTCGGAAATTTAAAATAGTTTAAAAATTAGTTTCCCTTTCAGAAATGATCATAAAATACTGTATTTAGGTAATTTAAGTAGCAACGAATCCCATGGTGACAATAACTCAATTTTGATAAAAGTTGAAGAAACGACTTCTGTGCTTAGCACGCCAGTACTGCCGCGCAAAACGCAAAAGTCATATCTGCACTTTTTGTCAAAATTGAATTATTATCCCGAGGTGGTTCTTTACAACATATTCTACCTATACACAATAGTTTATGGTCATTTCTTTACCACAGAACCAGAAGGACGTAAGTCAAATTATGATAATATCTGAAGAGGAGGAAAAACTTTTTTCTGGCGCACGCAAGGAACAGGACGCGCGCTCTTTTAACCGTGGAAAAAAAATTGAGAAGGATTAAAAAAAAAAAAAAAAGAATTACGTTTACATGGCTCGATGCGGAATAGGCTTCTAAATACAATGCACTAATAAACGGAAAATCGCAAATTTTGGATTTTTGGCCTGCTGACTCTGAGGTAGATTTGTGAATGGGAAATATGGGTGAGTGAGAAAATTGTGAATGAGGGGAAAAAATTCTGAAAAAAATGGAATATCAATCATGGAGGCGTGAAATTTTAAAAAGCAGTTTCTCATTTTGAACTCAGCTGCAGATTCGACTTTTGAGGGGGCTTAGCACGGCACTATATGCTTCACTCTTTTCTCTTTGGCTTGTGCTACAAATAGTCACTTTTTGTCTCGAAGTTCCAAAATATTATTTTAACAACTATGATAGCATGATCACGCTAGTAAAAAAGAAGAGATGTTCTCTGCTAAAAAATATTGCATACTAGCCGCCTTCGGTGATTTGATAGTGTGTCTTTTTGCGCTATTCACTTTTTATGCCATTCGCCATTTTACGCTCAAAATGCCGGTTTTGGCGGCTGCTTAAGTAGTTTGGCGACGACATAAGAATTATTACACTCAATTTTGACATTCATGTCCTTATCAATCAATGCCTCTTTACTTCTAGCCATCCATTTTAATCTATCCAACGCGCCTCATTTGTTATTCAGGGCTCCACACACAAACACGTGTGTTATTTTATTACACAGCTGATAGATTCAAAAGAAAAATTTGATACTGACTTCTTAAACAAGATATTATACAACTAAAGACTTACGTTTAATGTACTATGGAATTTTCTTACAGAGAAAAATTTACAAAGTCAACAACTTCAATTACCAATTCATGTTTCATCATTTTTATTTTAAAGATTCAAAGGTTTTAACGAAATATAGAAGCAGGTTACACGGTTTCAAAGATGGCGGCAATTTATCTTTGCTTTCGCCCTTTCATATGACACGGTTCTCCTCTTTTATTTTCTTCAAAAAACTAGTGCTGATAATCGTTGACATGTTCATTTATCATATTTGATGATTAAAAACATTACTCCTCCCTGCTGTTATGTATTAGCAGGTAAACAAGCGTAAGTTTCTCCATTGTGGTAGATTGCTGTCAGTAAAGTAACAGCTGGGTTCCGTAATGCGTTCTTTTAATTCACGGGAAAATCGGAGAATAACCGAAACTAAAGATTTTTAAAAAATATATTTTTTATTTGTTTATGATCACGCTGTGACGTATTTCAGGTGATCCATTATTTCAGGTGATCGGTTCTATTTCAAGTTCTCTCTCGGAATGTGTCAAACTAATTCTGATTACTTGAAGAAAGAATGTTTTTAATCTGATTATAAAGGAATCAAAGACATCACATTGCCACGTAATATAAGAATAATTAAAAGATGTTCTGAAGCAGCTACTTTTGAAAGTAAATACAATAATAAAACAGCTATGCGCCTCAGCATTGTTGGCACTCGGTGGAAGAATAAAAAGCATCAAATAAAGTGTTTTTTCATGTCAAAGAGACAATCTGATTGAATTTTACTGCCAGCGTGAAATACAAATTAAATTTACTACTTTCATTGGCAATATCGACGAGAACTGCTGAGTTAGATTTGAGACAGTTATCAAAAAAATCCAAAATTTCCAAGAATCCCTATTAAGCCCGCTCTCATCTTTGTAAGAATTTAGTTAGCGGAGATACTATTTATGAAAGCAATTCTATTGTATACCTGCTGATGAAAACCTACTTATACATTAAAATATTAACACCATTCGCTAGAGCGGCTTTTTCTGCGAAAGATAAAATTTGTTTGGAGTGACTATGCACTTTGGAACTGAAACTATAAACTTTTATTTTCCACAAATTATGAGGTCAGACTAAATTATAGTTTAAACTATAAATTTCACGGGAATTAGCGGAGATTTCTTTTTCACAGATAAATAAACAAATAAATAAAAGAAACAAATAAGTTCAATGATTTTAATTTTATCTGGAGTCCTTTTGACCATTAGCAAATAAAATTCTTGTAATTATTTTTTTTTTGCACACGATCGGTGATTTTTCGGAGAATGTAGGATTTGCAATTCTCCATCTTGGTTCCTTAAACCAGACCAAATACTTATTTTCAGCCGCAAAAGACGATCAATGAAGGCACTATCTAATCTTGAATTTTGTTGGAAAATTTTAATATTATCCTTATTTTATTTATGATTTATACACAAATCAAATTCCCCCAATATAGTAAATAGCACCAACCTGGGTTTATTTGAATTGTTACCAAGACACCAGACCGTTTAAACTTGTTTGTGTGATAATGCATAAGTTAGAAATTCTGCTAAGATTGCAAATCACACCAACCTGGTTGTGGTAATTTGAAGTGCCACGAAAATACCAAATCTTAGTTGCTACGAAAATATGCCATCTTTACTAATGATAAAACTCAAAGTCTCTCTGTCTGGAGGATGTTTGGATGTCTGTAGGATGTTTGGATCTCTGTGACGCGCATAGCGCCTTGGCCTATTTTCATGAAATTTGGCACAAAGATAGTTTGTAGCATGGGGGTGTGCACCTCGAAGCGATTTTTCGAAAATTTGATTTTGTTCTTTTTCTATTTCAATTTTAAGAACATTTTCCGGTGCAAAATTATCATAAGATGGACGAGTAAATTACGAAATTATCATGACGTGGAATGGGAGAGCGAATGAACGTAGCCAATTGGCGAGAAATTCGTCATCCATTATTTGTAAATATACAGGTGAGCCGAATGACCTTTTACTTTTCAACAACGGGCAAAGCCGTGTGAGTACCACTAGTGTATAAAAAAGCTACAACGAAAGTTTCGTGAAGGCCAAAGCATAATAGTTAGACATTCCTATGATGAAATTCTGTTCTTTGATTGTCTTTTTAGAGACTACAATTGAATCAAAGAAACTTTTTTTTTTATTGCTAAAATGTTAATATGAAGCTATATGTTTTAATACTTAAGCAACCTTTCTCAAAATGTATATCAATATAATCGGGATATTTGACAATCCTTCGTGCAAAATGACTACATTAATGAATGATGCAAATTGCTTTTATAGCATAGAAAAATAAAACCAGTCAATATGATAGAAATGCAGAATTGGTCATGCCGAGTTGGGAATATTTTTATTTTAAAACTAGTGGTACCCGCACGGCTTTGCCCGTAATAGAAAAATTAAAAGGTCTTTTGGTTCGCCTGTATATTTACAAAGGTATGGTGAATTTTCTCGTCAATTGGCTTGTACCCATGTTACGGTTCCACGTTATGATAATTTCGTAAATTACTCGTCCATTTTATAATATTTTTGTTCTTAAAATTGGAATAGAAAAAGAACCACATCGAATTTTCAAAAAATCGCTTCGAGGTGCACACCCCCATGCTACAAACTAACTTTGTGCCAAATTTCATGAAAATCGGCCGAACGGTCTAGGCGCTATGCGCGTCACAGACATCCTACAGACATCCTCCGGACAGAGAGACTTTCAGCTTTATTATTAGTAAAAGAAGATAAAGACTAGAAAATCGCTCGTCAAGATATGACGAGTGAAAATTGCTTCTACATTTGAACGAAGCAATAGCCTGTTTGATGATATTTTGATAGTTGAATGAATTTTAATCCTAAATCCAGTGGATTAACCCTAAACTCCAGTAGATAGCGTTCAATTGTCAACCACTTCTTCAGCCCCCTGAAATGACAGTCTTTCAAGTAAAAGAGTTAAGTGATCGGATCCAGTTCAGCCTCGTCCCAATAAAGCCTTTCCCTGCATGTTAAGCATTACCAAAGCATATACCAAATTATCATGACGTGGTGCGAGTATCATTGTTGATGACGTCAATAGCGTTACTCGATGATTGGCTATTATATATGTATATGAGGATGTACTAAGTTAAAAAACTTTTTTCTTTCAAGCAAACATTACTTTTTTGAGTATAATAGCGTATTTCAAAGTTTTGGATTGAAAAAAGAGATTATTTATTTTGTTTTCTTTCTTTCTTTTTTTTTTTGACTATAGTGTCAACAAAACTCAAAAACTTTCATCTCAGACATTTATTCCGGATTATGGCGATGGGGTTGAAAGTGTTACAGAGAAAATGACTTCTTTTATTTCCTCTAGAAATTGATGTTGATAATCTTTGACAAGTTCATTCATCAAAAAAAAAAAAAAAAAGGGAAATGGAAAAAAAAAAAAGATTATCGATGCTGTTACGTCTTTTTAAGAAAGACAAACATAAGTTTGGTCATTGCGGACAGAATGCTATTCCATCGTAACAGCTGGGTTACAGGACGAAATGTTCTTTTAAATCGTAGAAATCCTGAATAACGAGCAAAAATGTGGAAGGAGAGTTGGAAAAATCTTGATTACCTGCCATAAATTGCTTCTAGTGTTGAGAAAAATAACTCGCTCAAAAAAAAAAAAAAAAAAAATGTTTGATTGATAACAAGTTGTTTGGGGTGTAATCGACTTCATTTAGAAAATGGTACAACGATGTGACAATGAATTTAATGATTTGAGTCGAATAATAGAGTTTTCAAATACAGTAAGAATTGGAAAGTTCATTCAGAACTATACTAGCCGAATAATTTACAAATTTACTTTATGCAAATCAAAAAGTTGAGCACAAAACAGCAATTACGCGTTTCGAGGTTTTAAGGAATCCTATTTTCACGACAAAAGGTTTAGAGCTATGGATGTTTATCACATTTAAGCTATCTTGTCTCTGACCCCCATACTATTTTTATAGGCAATTCTATGGAGAAGTTATTTTGCATCTCAAACTTCAATTTTTCAGCTTTTCACAATAGGTGCAGATTGGCAGAAAAACAAGAAATGTATTTTTATAATTAAAAAATGGTAAAACCAATATTGTACCAATTAAAAATGTAGGGAACAAATATTTTGGAACAAATATTTTGGATGTCTCCAAAAATGTACCTAACAGCACAATTTTCTAAAGAAATAATGCAGCCTAATAAATTAATGTAGCTAACGCACATGGTCACCCTTTTCATTTAAAAATATTACATTAGCAAATGATGCTAACTCTCTGCGTCATTATGGAATGGAAAAGAAATAAATGAGTAATTTTCTGAAAGTGGGTGCGTAAAATGTGTATAACTTTATGTCACGAAAAGAGCTAATTATTGAGAAATGCACATTAACTTTCCACCCATTCAATTTATCACATCATTTCATCATTTAATGAAAAACAACATTTAATACAGTAATAAAGTTGCTTCCTTCAGTTAAAAGTACTACTTTTAGTCACTGAAGTTGATAGAATGAGCAAAAAAAAGTATATAACATAGACCCAGACAATACTTTCATTTTACATACATCTAATTTTAATTATATCTATTTTTTACTAATTATTTTTAATTATATCTATTTTTTACTAATTATTTTTAACTATATCTATATTTTACTTACAAGGTCCAATTTTTCAACCAAGGCGTAGTCTTAATGACGTCACAAGTGAAGTACTTTGGCGCGCATTCCACTGGCATGCTGAATATTTACCCTTACTGTTTACCACGTTTCCAGGTTATGATGATTCAGAAGCGAATTGAATATTGCGCTCAACCATATCGTTGCCACTACACATGAGCAGGGCCGGATTTAGACTTAACGGAGGCCTGAGCTATTTCAGGTATGGGGCCCCTTTTATAGTTTGAACAACGTTTCTCTCGGTGGTATAAGAGGCAATTTTTTATTTGTTTCCCCTTACTTTGTTTGTTTCCTTTGATACATCCAACAATATTTTGACTTTGTTAATCGTGTTTTAATGTGTTTTTCCCGATGTCCTGTTTGGATTGACCTTAAGAGGGGAATGGTATCAAGACTCCTCCCCCCCCCCCCCCCCAATGGTACCCAGGACTCTTTTTTAAGTAGAGTATAGAATATTACCAACTGTCGGGGGGTTTCACCCCGTAGAAAATTTTGAAAAATAGATATAAAATTCTGCATTTTGAAGCCTTATAAGATGTAACTGGAACGACAAAAATATTAAAACTGAAATAGGCATACAAAACTTTTTTAAAGTTATGTACTGTTTAAAAAATTAAGATAACACACAGTAAAAATTGATTTTGATTTGACAAATCGATGACAGCTGTTGACAGAGAGAAAAAGCGCGGGAAGAGAAAAGAGAATGCATTGTTACTTGCTCACATCGGCTTTCGGTACAATTAATTTTTAATCACCCCTCCAACCCACCGACAAATACACCGACAAACTTGGCGATTTTTTTTTTCAAAAATCTGTATTAAATTGGCCACTGTTGTTGATATTTAGAGAGTAAACTATTGAATCACATTATTATTGCCAGAAATGGGGAAATTACACTAAATTGGAGTAAAAGGAAGTCATGTGATGCACATATCAGCTCTCTCTCTCTCTCTCTCGTTACGTTTAATATAAGAAACTCAAAACTACGTTTGACTAAATTTTTGAAGTGAATTTCCGTTTTTTAATGCATTAAATATACTTGTAGAGGAGTTAAAAATATTTCTCAGAATGAGGATCTAACTAGAATGAGACTGCACACGAAAGTTATTAGATTTAACTTGGAAAAACCATTTAAAAATCCCAGTATCGGTTTAAAATTTAATTTAAGCGACATTAATACTTTTACTCAAACTTACTTTCTTTTCCTGCTAAAAGAAAGGAGCACACTTGAGATGGAGAGAAAATCGTCCTTTACAAGTTGAATTAATGACTTTTCAAAAAATTTTTTTGAAATTTTGGGATTTTTTGAAAAGAAAAAAAAAGGCTCGTTCGATCAGAAAATTCTTATCCCTCCCAATTAAAAGAGATTATTCAAAAAAAAAAAAAAAAAAGAGACATCATATATATGTGGAATAATGTTTAATGTTAAGAACAACGGGATCTGGGATTCTGCTTCTATGTGTCATTTGAAATTGCATTGGAAAAATAAAAAACATTACTTTTATTTACTTTCGTCAAAACGTTCTTTCTTCATAGATATGTTTCACCAGAACTTCATCAAAAAGTTGTGCTTTGAAGGGATTCTTTCAATAAAGCGGATTTACGCTAAGCTGTTGGGAAGATTTCAGAAGACCCCGGATATTAAATGTGTCTGAAATGGAGAAATAAATTAGGTCATTGATTTTTATTTCCAGTAATGTTTAAGGCGCACTAAAGTTTATATAAACAAGCAAGAGTTTAAGACATTAAAGTATCGATCCAATCTAAAATTGAAACTTTAACCTGACAGTCAAAGAAACGAAAAACTATTGCCATTTTTGCAAATAGAACCTGTTACGAAAAGGTGTTACGAAAAGTGCTGCATGAAAAAAAAAAAAAAAAAAAAAAAATCTTTAATCTATTCCTCATCTATCTTTAACTATTCAAAATCAGCCACTAGTTGTCGTTATATTGAATAAGAGTAGCATTATTTAGGGTGATTAGTGACTGCGTGCGTAAAATGTATATATCAATTCAGAGAAGGAACCCTTCTCGAAAGTTGCGATTCAGTTACTGCCGCTTAACTTTCCCTGAATAGCAATATTTGATGGGTTTTTTTTGCATTGAATTCAGTATTTAATGCTCTTTATAGATGAACTAGCGGTACCCGCACCGCTTTGCCCGTAGTAGAAAAATTAAAAGGTCATTTGGTTCACATGTATATTTACAAATAATGGATGATGAATTTCTCGCCAGTTTGTTATATTCATCTGCTCGCCCATGTTACGTTTCCACGTTATGATAATTTGGTAATTAACTCGTCCCTGTTATGATAATTCGATCGTAAAATGTTCTTAAAATTGGAATAGAAAAAGAACAAAATCGAATTTTCGAAAAATCGCTTCGAGGTGCACATCCTCATGCTACAAACTAATTTTGTGCCAAATTTTAAGAAAAAGCGACCTAACGGTCTAGGTGCTATGAGCGTCACAGAGATCCGGACAGCGATCCAGGCAGAAAGACTTTCAGCTTTATTATTATAGCCCAGTAAATTTAGAATTTTTTGTACCACAAATTTATAATTAAGAAATATTTTCAGAATTAGTTCCTCATAGCATGTGGAGTAAATCCTAAAAAGTCTCCTAAGATCCCATGTGAGCTTCCATCCAATATGGCGGATCAAAGATGGCCGTCTACTACATTTTGTTTTCCTTATAACTCGGTCAAAAATGAAGATTTTTCAGTTTAAAAAAAAATCTGTATGCTCTCAAAGTAATACTGTTTCGCTATATACCATAAAATAACCATAAATAAAGTTCAAACAATTGTTTTGACATCAAAAGCTAACATTTCTATTTTCTACGTAATATGCAGCAAAACAAATAAGCTAATAAAATAAAGAATTTTTTATGGTATTCTTTTTAAAATATGAACTGCAAAATGGTTGATATATTCCTTTTTTTTGAATAATTAAGTAGTTTTTACTCCATTCGTGAAAGAAATCTTGCTTTTCTAGCTTTGGAATGAGAATATGATAAGAGTAAAAAAAGTGACCTTATAATGAATTTTTAAAAAAATTGCAGAATATTATTTATTTAGTACTTTAAAAACTGAAATCTAATGTCTTTTTGAAAAGCATGTAAAATACATAAAGAGAAAATAGTAATGTCAGTAAAAAGCTAGAAAAAAAAAAGCATCAACATTTAATATCATCATACTCCTCTTCGAAACTGTTTCACCTAAACAATACATGCAAAACTTGAAACATTAAAGGTCAGCGTTCTTATTGGCATCTAGATCAGAGTCTCACATAATTGCTGTTAATTTATAGCCACAAAACATTAAATGCGGAATTCATTCGAAAGCTTTGGGAAGTGACAAAAGCATTGTGAACAGTCCACCTTCTTTCATACCCCTACCCATTTAATTGAATTCATGTTTTTCTTAAGCCACTGTTGTACTTTTTGATAAACACAAAATGAATGCTGTGAAGCAACTGCACTTGTGGGGGTGGAAGGGTTGTCAAGCTTTAAATTTTGAAGAAAGAGTTTTGGTTACTTAATTATTATAGCGGTTGTAGCGTAAAATGTCTATGAGTTACTCCCGCCAAAAAGATGTTTCAGCAACACTTCCCACAATCTGGGTGTCCTTTTCTAGAATCAAGCTGAAAACTACTGAGCTGTGAAATCAGAGAAAGCAGTTTGAGATTTTCCTTTAGCAACTTGAAAGCTCAAGATTTACCCTTTCTGAATATATCTGACGAGGAGTCGGAGTCACATCCTGTGGCTACGTGGAGCAAAAGAAGAGTATCCTTCAAGGGACCCAAGGCTTCTTGTACTTTCAATATATTGTAACATTTTTCTTGGTATTAAATTAGTTTGGGGGTGAAAACACAGTGATGTTCCAGACATACCTCTTTCACTTAGAATCGAGAGAAGATCTGTGTCATTACCTATTACTGCGACTGGTCTGTAGTTTTTCTGGCATGTTTTTATAGCAATTAAGCAAATTAATACATTGGTTTCTCTATTCACTTGTACAACAGTCATTCCTCCTAATCGGAAGAATTCCATCATAATTTGAACTAATCTTGATTTGTTCTCAGAATTCCGCAAAAAGTTAGTGTATATAGACGTTCCCACTATATTTTCTTCAAAAAGCGGTAGTCTCAGACATTTTCGACATCACTCTTCTTTGTTTTTTTCTCAACGTTAGTTGATAATGCATCAGCGTATCCATTAAAATCCACTGCTTCACATGAAATTTTTCTGAAGACAACTGAAGTATTTGAGGCATAAGTCTTTTTATTATATGTCTGACCCGTACCATGCCAATGCGTGCATAAGAAATCCTTCATCTTTAATGGACAAAGAGACTAGTGGTGAGTGCCTTAACAAAAGGTTCTACGGATTCAATGATAGTTGCCACAATTGTGTTTTTATCCTTTCTCAGAAAAACCCAACCAAAAAGCAAGGGTAGTTTAGGGATTAATTCATATTTGAAATAGCTCGTAAATTATCGTTTGATTTGAAAACAGCACCATCCTGATCAAAAACTGTGGTACACTGAACACAACGCTCATTTCTTAATAATAACCCCTTTTTTCTTCTGAAGTTTAACTTCCCCAAAAGAACTTCCTAAAGCTGAAGGCAATGATCTTTCACCGACATTTTTTCTATTGTCACAAAATTATATGGAAACATAATTTTTTAAAAAATCATTCTTGAGCAACTATATTTGCTACATAAAATGCATACAAAAATACCATTTTGAGATAACAATGATCTTTTTATTAAAAAAAAAGGTTTTGAACGATTTTTGACAAATTTCTGTCGTTGCTGTGAGTTTTTTTTTTTTTTTTTTTTAAATTCACTTATAAGATACTACGAAAGGAATTTAGAGCCCTTTTACGATTTATGGTAGTTTCAAAGAGCTAAAAAGATCAGCATTGAATTTTCACACCGAACATTTTGCATTTCAGACAAAAAACAGATACAAAAACAGATGAGACTTGCAGATCATATGTTTATTGTTTTTATGGGGAAATGTCGGTAAAACACAAGAACCAATTTAAACATGCATAGCATTTTGAAACTGAAAAATAACAACTTTTGACCAACATATGAGGGAAAATATTTAAAAAAAAAAAAAAAAACCACCAAAAAACATAAAATTTTTTTTGTTTTAGTTGCTTATGTGTTCTGCTGCATGTTACATAGAACACAGAAATTTCAGTTTTTGGTGTCAAAAGAAATATTAGGATTTTCTCATTGGTTATCTTAAGTTATGTATCGAAACAATATTACTTCTAGTGCCTACAGGGTTTTTCAGAACTGAAAATTTTCATTTTTTACCGAGTTATAAAGAAAACAAAAAGTACTTAGCAGCCATCTTCGATCCGCCATTTTTGATAGAAGCTAACATGGGAACTTAAGGGACTTTTCAGGATTTGTTCTACACATGTTCAGGAACTAATACTGAAAAATTCAGCTAATTATAAATTTGTGGTGCATCGACCCTATTTTTGGCCTAAATTTACTGGGCTATTAGTAGAGATTTGCATTTTATGATGCGTAACATTTTCTGTAAACATACAAACTTAAAAAAAAAAGGTTAAAAAAAGGGGGTTGGTTCCGAAATTTAAAAAAATATTTTTTTTTCTGAAAGAGCATACTTAAAAACATACGATTTGACCATTTTTTAAATAACTTGACAAAGTTTAATATTTAAAAACAAAATAAATTTAATCAGCACGCAAATTCAATTTCCTTTTTTACGTTTCTGCACATGACATCACAAGTGATGAAATGCCATTTACTGATGCCATTAGCGTAGAGCGCAATATTTAATTCGCTTCTGAAATATCATAACCTGGAAGCGCAGTAGACAGTAAACGTGAACATTCCGCGCGCCAGTGGATTATAGAGCCAAAGTTCATCACTTGTGACGCTATAAAGACCACGCCTTATTTGAGAAATCCGACATTTTAAAAGATTAATTTTTAATTAAATGTTTTGAAAAATAAAAATGTTTTCTTCTCTCCATGTTATTTTTTTTCGCTCACTCTATCAACTTCAGTGACTAAAAGTAGCCCTTTTGTTTTGACTGATGGAAAAACAATCCCATGTTGCCCACCCCTGTATATTTTTTTTGCATATTTTGTGTTTGGCAATGTGATTTAGATTGTTTATGTGCAGTAATTTACACTATACTATGATCCCCTTGGGTTAAAGCTTTAAAAAATCACCAAATATTTACAACATGTTGGCGAAAAAAATTATGTTATAGATTAAATTCACCATGCTTTACTCTTGAATTGCTGCTGTGCTGAAATGTTTTCTTCTTCACAGGAATTAGTTCACACTAAAAGCAAATGACTGATATGGACTTTGTTTCTGTTATATGCAAAGATTCCCTATAACTAAGATGTTCCTTGATTTCGAGAATTTAAAAACTGATGTCAAAACGAAGTGCAATATAATTTGTAGGCTGTAATCAGACCCGTCATTTAGGGGGTCAGGTGGGGGTAGTTGACCACCTTGTCTTTGAGAAATTAATATCTATATTGCATAAATGATAGTGGTTTTGGTTCTTTTTCGGTAAAATTTTATTTGAGTATACATACACCCTTTGACGTACCCTGGAAAACGTCGAAATGACAGGACGGGCTGTAATACGAGCTCACTTTTTTCTCACTCAGAGCCGCGTTATGGAAAGGATTTCAAATTTGAAATTTAAAGCTTTGATATAACAGTTAGTTAAAAAAAACAGGAAATCTCTTACTGCAGATTATAAATGAAATCGAGAAACGAGGACTTCCGAAAGCATGAACCTTCATTTTTTTTATTTGGCACTAGCAACGTACTTGAAATTAAATAAAATGGATGGTCCTTAAATAGTCAAGTCTTGCAACACTGAATTTTTTAAATTTTTTGGTTTGATTTCATTTTATTATCGTATCTTATTATCGTCTTGTCTTATTATCGTATTCATGTACTTATCCTCTAAGACTTGCATTTTCGTCAAGGTTACTTAATGTGTAAAAGTACACAGTAAAACGATTTTATGCAGCTTCTGTAATCAATTCGAAACACTTTTATCTAGTCATTCAAAAGTTCTAGGGCATTAATAGATGCCTTCTTGGATTCTATAAAGCTAAAATGTTAGCCCGCCATTTATCTTAATTTGAAATCAAGACATAAGCATGGAAATGCTTTAAACATACTATAAGCCAAGACACGAGTCATTTTAATGATCTTTGCTTCAAACTCAAAAGCTCCTAGTTGTTCAAGTAGCTTCATTAAACCTTACACCGTAAAATATTAATAACTGCAAAACCGACAATGTCTGCTTCTGCTTCTCAGCTCCGTGATCCAATAAGGAGAGGAATTTGCTTTCACGGCTAATGGAAGCTTGTTTTATGTGGTGCTAAAGTCACTTAACATGTTGAATAGTTTTAGATTATTGTATAAGGTGTGTGCAAAGAGATATTTCATAATCACAATTTTCTCACACATTCTTCCTCCATTATCTTTCTCATATAAATGTCTTCTATGCACAATGCGGCTGTTGTATCCTGACAGGTATCCTTGCAACTAGAGAGGCGCGGGTTCGATGCCGGTTGGCCGACGATCCTTCGTTTGCGCTAAAGGTCGCTGGTGCACATTAAATCTGTCGTGGTACCAAAATCCTCCAAATTCCCATTTCCAATCAGTACCCGTGACAGTGCTGGACCAGGGATTGCTCAGCTCCTGGTTTACATAAAAAAAGAAAAAAAATAATTTGAATTTTGACATCTTGAATTCAAATTATGTTTTTCGCAATCACGAATGTGTGTGTGTGTGTGTGTGTATGTAGGCATGTGTGTTTGTGTCCACGCATGAGTGTATGGGTAGTTGTATGTATGTATGTTTGTGTGCGTGTGGGGGGGTATCTGTGGGTGTGTGTATGTGTTTGTGTGTGTAGGTGTATGTATGTATATATATATACATATATGTGTGTGTATGTGTGTGTGTGTAGGTGTGTGTATGTATGCGTGTGTGTGTAGGATATGGACGCAACCTGGAGACGATTTTCGCTATAGGAGCAACATCGTGAGGAGCCGGTCGACGGTGATGCTACAGAGGGTGCTGGCGGGAAAAATAAAATCATATGAACGCCAAAAACAGTCAAATGAAAGCAATAAGCAATCGTGATAAACAGAGCTTTCTTTAGAGTCCCATCCAACTGGCGAAACCATGTGTAGTTGCAAGCTCGGGATACCCTGAAGAGTAGTGCATACACAATGCTATCTAGTTTTTGAGAAGCAGTAAGAGTGAGTACAAAAGCACTAATCGTATATACTCGTGTTCGAATTTTGGAAATTTGGTCGGTTATTGGATATGGTAGGTTATTAGATATAAAATGTCAATGAATTTTTTACTTTGTCTCCCCCCCCCCCTCTTGAAGGACCTGAGAGATAAAATTTTGGGTTAAGGGTTGAAGAACGTGAGAGTCATTGTGCACGAAAAATGTTGACTTGATGGCTATTTGTTAGCGATTAAAATAATATTTACATTTACCTCAACGTGGTTTCGTTTACGCAAGAGACTATAGGAAGTAAATGTGGAAAATTCCCCATTAGGTATATGTAAGCAGAAAACTGTGACCTGCACACTCAACGGAGGGGCTTAAAATGTCCTCGATGCTACCCATGGACCGCAAACGACTTCAAAATGAAATCTATAATCAGTAACTGAAAGCAATCTTCCAAAATCAAATATTAACTAACACAAAAGTATAATTTACACCAAAAACTAGTTTACGTTGTCTTTCATAAAGATAGGTATTTTGTCAAGTATAGGTTTTAAAAACTCTAGGGTGAAAAGAACAAGCAGCCCCGATGAAAGCTTACGGGAGGTCACTATCTATGATCTTTCAAAAATTTCCTTATGCGGAGAACTTGGTCTGAAAATTCAGAAGAAGTATTATAATTCGTCTAATTTTGTCTGACAATTCGGCAAAATTATCATAATTCGTCAAATTTTGTTGAACTATTCGGCAAAATTATCATAATTCGGCAAATTTTGTCCGACGATTCGGAAAAATTTGCCGCCATTCGGGACAGTAGAAAATTTTCGCTCTCCAAAAAATTTAAGTTTGGGGCGCCTCTGAGTGCAAGCTTGCACTGCAAAACTGGAAGATAATGTGAAATTCAGAACAAAGCATTTTTCGTAATGCATGGCAAAGAAAATATTTAAAATCATTTACACTTCGCATTAGTAGATTTGCAAGAGAGGAAAATGTAAGATAACATGTAAGGTAACTAAAATTTGGTTAACTTCTTACACCGTGCCATCTTCAAAGAATGGTGAAACTTATGCATTGGTTAGAAACATGCGGGACTCTTAAGATGTCTTCACTACGATTTTTAGCCGGCACTCACCAATACGTTTGTTTTAAAAATTAGCACACGTGTGGTTGTGTAGTTTGTTTTCGTATACCCTGTGATTCGAATGCTTTTTCTTCAATTCCTAAAAAATTCAGGTTGCCCTAACCATGTCAGTACTTCCCTCTACTCAAGCTTGTAATTAGATTGTCAGCACCTTTTCTGGTTAAAATCTGCTAAATTTTCCTGCCTACAACAATATCTATGTCTCCGCTCCACTATAATGTCTCACATATATCATCTATCATATGCATTATTTCTCAAAAGTTTTTTTTTTTTTTTGCGACAACACCGTAACTCTCTCAATATTTCATAAAACTTAACAAGTATGGCATCATTTTAATAGTTTTTCATCGCTTTCGGCAAATTTTTTTTTTAGGAATTACTTTCGTGTATATGTAGCTACGTTGGTTAGTTAGAAACGCGAAGATCAGGGGTTCGATCCCATTAAGGATTTTATCGTTTTAAACGATTTTTTTCCTCGGGTAAATTTTGATTAAAATTTCCTACATGTATAGTTAAAACTCATTGCGGGATTCTGAAACACTAGTCGTACTTTTGTTTTCAAATCAGAAAAGAAAACTTTATTTTAGCATGGCAAATCACAATATGATAAATAAATATAAGGGTGCTCCCTCAATACTTCCCAAAAATACAAAAGTTAGGCACGATTTTTTCTTTTTCAATCTCCATCGGCGCAAAATTATCGCTGTAAAGCGCGAATGTTTCGTGCGGGTCAGCAAGTATGTTATAATCAGTGACATTACATTTCTTCTGCATTCCTCAAAGTTTAGGAAATGAAAGCAGGAGCATTTACAATGAAATTTGTTTTTTTTTTATTTACATAAATAAAACTGAAACAGTATCGTAAATGACGTACATACACATATAAATGCCTATCCGCAAACATTAAAATATGTTTGAATTCAAAAATGCAACTGAAGGGCTCGGGTCAGAAATGTGACAAGCCACAAGGAGTGACTTTTCGATGAAACTTTTTTGTTTCTCATAACTAAAATTGAAATAAACGTGACAATGAACTATGTCATTTGGAGAAAAATATATCCGGTTTTAGTATTGCAGAATATACTTTTGAAAAATCCTACAAATATTTTTTTTTAAGTTGGAAATTGGCCCACTGAAAATTTACATCATGTGGCATATCACATTCTTGCCCCGAGCCTTCAACTCTTCTGGGGTGTCAGACATTGCATCTCGCCAGTAAAGGGTTAAGCACATATCATTAATATACTGCAGGAAGAATGTAAACAATTCGTTTTTCTTTGTCTATAAGTGCAACTGCGCAATGATTAACATCACTTGTTTTCAGTTTCAGAGCATAAGTGAAACTTTAAAGGCAATGTAAAATACATTTTAAGTAACTTAAGCGGCCGAACAACAAGTTACAACTATCCTAATGGCAAATCCATTACGTTGAGGAACGTTATAAAACTAATGACCATCAGAAACTCGAGCTACCTGCATAATTTATAAGGCAAAACTCCGTATTCAGATCGTTTGCGAAATAATCAATATAAATGAGTTTTAGGTGTTTGGTCAATACCTTTGCTAAAGCATAATTACGTATTATAGCTATAATTAGGAGCGAACACGCTAATAACATATGTAAGATTGTTCAGTTTAAAATTTGAACCATGTACAACTAATCTTTTCGTGAAGAATTTATTGTTTTAAAAAAACACATTTGAATTCACACTTTTTACTTCCTTTTACAAAAAAAAGGAAGTATTGTACTCGCAAAATAATTTTCACTCAAAAATCGACCTTAATTTCCATTTTACTCGCCCTCGAATGAATATCGATTTTTTTTTCGACTCGACCGCATGTGGATAGGTGCTTAAGAACGTATAGACATAGACACGAGAAATATCCATAATGATGATTCCCGAGTTAATTACAACGAATTTTCTCGTGACGTCTGTATGTATGTATGTGCGGATGTGCGGATGTATGTCGCATAACACAAGAACAGCAAGTCCTAGAAGTAAAAATTTGGTACGTAGACTCCTAGTGGGGTCTAATTGGGCACTTCCCCTTTTGGTTGCATTCGGGTGTTTTTAAAGGGGTCTTTTGCCCTTTTGGGGGGGGGAATCATTGTTAATTACAATGTAAACTCAAATGGTGTTATAATTTTGCGGACACTTGGCGATACATCGCCAGTCTTTTTGTCGCCAAGTTTTGTCGTCAACTTAGCGACAAATTTGGCGATTTTTTTTTTTAAATCTGGTTTTAATTTAGTCACTGTAGGTGAGATTTAGAGAGTAAACTATTGAATCACATTGATATTGCCAGTAATGGGGAAATGACATTAAATTGGAGTAAAAGGAAGTCATGTGATGCACACATCAGCTCGGTTATTTTTCATATCAGTCATTTTCTAGGGAAAATAATTAATATAAACGAGCTTTAAGCGTTAGGTTAATATACATGCTGTTCATCCCATATTCTAGCCAGCGTGGACTGCGCGCACAGTTAAGCCTACTTGGATAGTTCGCAGTTTCAGATCATCAATGCTACACAGTTTAACACAAATGAACACACACACCAAAAAAAAAAAAACTCGTAAACCTGTGAAGAATGAGGGCGCAAACCGTATATATTCATGCGACAGTTTGTTGCTTTTCTATGAATTTTTAAAATATGTCAAGGCCTTTTTGGTTACCCTGTACAATGTACATCCTCATTCTAAGTAGGAGAATCTGTTGCATTATTCTTCATATGAATTGTTACTTAAGCAAATAACCTTTTCTGATATATTTAAAACATGGAAGTTGCCTACTTGAGTAATTTGCAGTTTCAGATCTTCAGCGCTAGCAATGCTACATAATGTGACAAATTAACAAAACCAAAAAAAAAAAATCGTAAACCTGTGAAGAATTGTGGTGCAAACCATATATTCATGCGACAATTTATTGCTTTTATATGAATTTTTAAAATATGTCAAGGATTTTTTGGTTACCCTGTACATCCTCAGTATAAGTAGGAGAATTTCTTGTATTATACCTTTGCAGGTTAATTTTGGCAGTTTATTCTTCCTCTCAATCTATAGGTGCCGAAAAAGGGGTTTGGTCCTTGGCAAGCAGTAAGTCCACACTAATTAAACAGAAAAAAACCGTATAAAATATAAAGAACCATATGAATAAAGTAACACATCAAATAAGTGACTTTCATGCGAGTATACTGCCGTGGGCAGGTAAACGACAGTATCTGCAAGTATGAGTTTACGAGATATTTGCAGAAACACGTTTTGGACTCAGTACTAACAATAGGGAAATGTTAGAATTAGACTTTTTTTCGCTCTTTTTTTTCCAGCGGAAATCAAATAAGCAAACTTGTACATTAAAGCTAACTTGCGATAGATGACAAAAATGCAAAATGAAAATTTGAAGTTACTGATCTTTACCTGTCCAGGCAGCAATTCGTGAATGCTATTTCATGTCCGAATGTTTAAATTTTAACAAAAAGTTGCTAGCACCTGAAACTTTAATCATTAAATTTAATTTTATTAGGTGCCTATCGGTAACTGACTTCACTAATTCGCAGCTCTTAATGCCACCAATTGTTTTTGCCCTTCCATCCATCCTTCTCTGCTACTAAAGCTCAGAAAAGAAAAATACTCTCACTTCAATTAACAAGGAAACTGAAAATTCCTTTTATTACTTTTTGTCCCGCATGCTATTAAAAGAACAGATTTAGGGGGAAATTGAGGGACACAGAGAGTAAATCCAAGCTTTAAAATCGATTTCGGCGTTCTGAATTTCTGGAACAAAATTAGTTTTCTGCCGCAGGGTGATATGCCGACCTCTAGTATTGCATTGACACAGGGCATACGAAACGATTTTCTTTAGAGACGAAGTTACGTAGATACATTTGTACGAGAGTGTGTTATTTTTGGAACAAAAATTTAATTGATTTTGCTATCGGATGAATGACGTACAAATGAAAAATTTATTTTTCAAACCCTGCGTAGATTGAGCAAAATAATTTTTATGGACGCTTATGCTTCTTTATCAGTAGAATATTAAACCGCTAATGGATTCATTGATTTAGTACAGGGTAGGGATGCACCGATAAGCAAATTGGCCGATTACCAATTACCGATTAATCGGCTGCTGATAATCGGCCGATTAATGATCATAATGATTATTTTTAATGCTACCAATTCCTCCGTCACTTTCTTTTCGACTTCAGAAATAATTGTTAATAGTTTATTGCTGAGAGATGGAATTTCTTTTTCCTCTTTCCTAATTTTCCAAAAATAATTTCGAAATTTCATGCAATTTCTTTCTGCCAAATTTCATATTAATGTTCATAAAATTACGTAATGTCAATTAAACAGGAAAAATCTAAAAATGTATGCCTGTAGTCAGAAGGCAAATTTAGGAGCATTTTTTTATTTCAATTTATTTTTAAATGTTTAGTTATCCAAGGTTTTTATTCAATTTAAAAAATTATAAGGTTATCTATCTAAAAGCACTATTCTAAAGGGGAAAATTATCGACTCATGAAACATTATGCAACATTGTATATTCGTGCATATTTACTCAAAATAAAAAAGTTAAATGAAAAAAATATGATTACTATAACCATCAGTTTGTAAAAAAAAAAAAAATAATAATGATGTACATATATCTTTTTTTATTTTTCATTTTTACATCAAATGATGTTAAAAAAGGTAATTTTCTTTTTGCTGAATCAAAAATTGATAAATTAAATAGTAAGTTTCAAAATGTATGATGTAATATGCATAGTTGCGGGGAACAAAATAACGGGGGGGGGTGGAAAGTTGTGTCACCAAAACCGTGGGGTGAGGGTATCACCTTACACTTTTGAAAATGATCCTGATTTTCTTTAAGAACAAAAAAAAAAGCATTCGGAGGCTTTTTTTGGAGAGAGTTAAGGGGCGGTTCCAGTGGGATCACGTACACGTTTGTTTATTTCTGTTAAGTTCTGCTCTTTAAAAGATTGAGAAGAAATAACATTAATTCCATAAATATAAAAAGTAACTGCAAGGCAGGTGATATGAAAAGTGTTCAAGACGAAAAGTGTTCGAGAAAAGGGACGAGAGGGGGGGGGGGAGATAAATATTTTTCGCATTCCAATTTAAAGGTCCTGAAATTTAATTGTTTTTAGTAGCGTCATGTGAATGTAAAAGGTGAGAATGGGTTGTTTCCTTCAGTGAAAAGTAGTACTTTTTGTCGTTGAAATTGATAGAATGAGCAAAAAAAAAAAAAAAAACATGGGCCCAGAAGATATTTTTATTTTCCCAACAGTTATTTTTTAATTAATTTTTTTAAATGTCCGATTTTTCAAACAAGGCGTATTCTTAATGACGTCACAAATGATGCTCTTTGGCGCATCTTTCTATCACGTTTCTACGTTATGATAATCAAGAATCGAATTAAAATTGCGCTCTATGCTTGCTATCAACCGTATCGTTGCCAGTACACGTGAGTAAAGATGTGAATTAAATATTTTGCTCTGTGAATGGCAACACTAGATGGCAGTCATCATTTGTGATGTTATCGGACAGAAGCGTAAGCAATGAAAGCGCATCGATTTAAGTAATTTTTTAAAAATATTAAACTTAAACAAATTATTTAAAAAATGGTCAGATCCTATGTTTTTAAGCATGCTCTTTCAGAAAAAAAATACTTTTAAAATTTTGGAAACGACCCCATTATTCTCACACTACCCCACATTTCATCCAGTTCTTCAGTTTTGCGCACTTTCTAAATCATTTGTTTTTACTCTACATTTCAAATTTCATTCATTTTTTGTTCATAAATGTATTATAGATTCTTGTTGAAGGTATGTATAAAAACATTTATTTTTAAAAATATTTTTTTCCGCCGATTAATCGGCAAAATTTAACCGGTTATAACTAATCGGAAAAATTGGCCGATTAATCGGAACTGCAGTTTAATCGGTGCATCCCTAGTATAGGGTTTCCAGGTACAGGGCTGTTTTTACAATTTCTTATTTAGGGGAAGCCGGGTATAGTTGATATGCATTTTACATTTCAATACTTCTAATATTTGTTGCTAAAATAAAATTTCCTGTTGTATTATTACTATTTTCTTATCAAATAATAATTTCAGCACCTTTGATGACATAATTAATAGTCTAACAATCAGCATCTCAACATGGCGCTCTTGGAGAGTCAGTCCGACACCCATTGCAGCTTAACTATCTTTATCTTTACTAACAATAAAGCTCAAAGTTTGTCTGGTCATCCGGATCTCTGTCGGGTATCTCTCTGTGACGGGCATAGCGCCTAAACCTTTCTGCCGATTTTCATGACATTTGGAATAAAATCAGTTTGTAGCATGGGGGTGTGCACCTCGAAGCGATTTTTCAAAAATTTGATTTTGTTCTTTTTCTATTCCAATTTTAAGAACATTTTACCGAGCAAATTATCATAACGTGGACGAGTAAATTACCAAATTATCATAACATGGAACCGTAACATGGGCGAGCAAATGAACATAGCATATTAGCGAGAAATTCATCATCCATTATTTGTAAATATACAGGCAAACCAAATGACCTTTTAATTTTCCACTACGCGGGCAAAGCCGTGCGGGTACCACTAGTAAATCTTGAAGAGTTTGCGAGAAACTATACTTGTAAATGTGTTACAGAGCATTGTTTTCTGTTCCAACAAAAGATAAGTCTCCTTATTTACGGATGTGTTTTGCTTACTACCTGTATTATCCGGATTTTAATTCATCCGGATTGCCGTTGATCCCAGCTAGTCGGGATAAACTAGGTTATACTGTACTCTTGTGCACAAAAACCGTTGGTTATGGATTACTCTCAAGCAAAAAATACAGATTCTCTCGGTTACGTACTAACTCAAATCAATATATGTAGGTTGCTTCTAGGGCTCGACCGATGGCATTTTTTGGCCGATGGGCCGATGCCGATTGTTCAAAGATGGCCGATTGTTTTCCTCAAAATGGTCGATTGCCGATGGCCGATGGCAAAAAAAAAAAAAAAAAAAAAAAAAAAAAAAAAAAATCAAACAGAAATAAATTTATAAGTTTGTCAGGGATTTAAAGGATCATTGATTCATTTCACTTCCTTTCTACGCATAAGGAATTGTAATCACAAAAAAAAAAAAAAAAAAAACAGATTTCGACCTAAATTTCTATTTTACGATCACCCAATTTATACTTCACAAGTTTTTTCGGCACATCTGTACATACATATGTTCCTAAGAACATAAGATGACCGAAATATCCATTTTGAACGCCTCCTCAGTTAATTATCGCAAATTCTCTTGTGATGTCTTCATGCGCGTAAACTTGCGTCACTCAAAGACGTTATAAAATAGAAAGTTGAAAACTCATACGTACGTAGTATGATCTAAAAGTTCGAGGACAAGTTGTATAAAACCTTACCCTGAATAATTCACATTACCGAAGCACATCTTTCTACAAAATAGTCACCTCGAACGGCTTCTGCCAACGTTCGTATAGCTTTTAGAAGTACTCCTGGAAGACATTTTTCGCAACCCTTTGTAAAGCCTCTTGCGCTGCTGCTTTAACTGCATTAATCGTGGGGAAGAAGGCGACTTTCATGTTGAGGATGCACGGTTCAATTGGTCAATACTCTGATATGACAAACAAATAACATAACGTTTCGTTGGTCTCACAATTTCCTCACGAAATTTCCCACGGAGGGTCTTTTAACCAAAGTATGCAACTGGACTACAAAGTATATATGAAGGGCTCAGGACAAGAATGATATGCCACATGATCTGAATTTTTCAGTGGGCCAATTTCCAACTTATGAAAAACATTTGTAGAATTTTTCGAAAGTTATTATACATTCTACATTCTGTAATACTAAAACCAGATATGTTTTTTCTTCAAATGACGTAATCCATGGTCATATTTATTTCAATTTTAGTTGCGGACAGTCACTTCTTTTGGTTTGTCACATTTCTGTCCCGAGCCTCCCCCCCCCGCCACAATATATATATATATATATATATATATATATATAGAGAGAGAGAGAGAGAGAGACTAGATAGATTTAGTTCTAATTCTTCTCTTACCTAACTTTGAAGTTAATTAACCAAATTCTTGAACCTCAGTACCGAATATTAACGTGTAGCATGTCCTCCTTTTTGACGAGAGATACACGATCTTAGGTTTATTTTTATTGAATTTGTCATTCTTCCTACTTCCTGTCAATTCTCGATATACTTGCCGCAAAAACAACGGAATTGATGTCACGCATCGCCCCCGCTGTTTCTCAGCTAGTAACTCCAGAACTTTTCAATCATAGATCTGAAAGTGATTTTAAAATACGTCTTCGATGCAATTTTTAAATGTCTTAGGGCGCAGGAGCGCAAGAAGGGTTAAACACTTGTCGCCTGGTAACATTTTATATTTATTTCCAATCGTTAAAGGACCTGAGTTCTTGTTTTTATTTAATACGAGTTGTGATTGTGATTACTGGTGATATTTCTCCGAACTTTCTATTTAATTTTTTTGATTGAACAGCAAATGTGCTTTGCGCTTACGATTCTCTCGTGGTGAAATTTCACTCCCATCATCATTAGTCTAAAAGGGTTGCCAACTGTTCCGCATTTTGCGGAGTAGGTCCGCAAAAATGGCGAAACTCCGCGGCTTTGCAAAGAAGTTATTTTGCTCCGCATTTCCTGGACGAGTGTTTCCGAGCTTATATTTTGCTTAGGGCTCGACCGATGGCATTTTTTGGCCGATGGGCCGATGCTGATTGTTGGCCGATTGTTCAAAGGTGGCCGATGGCCGATTGTTTTCCTCCAAATGGCCGATTGCCTATGGCCGATGGCCGATGCTGTTGGCCGATGGCAAAAAAAAAAAAAAAAAAAAAAAAAAAAATCTAACAGAAAAAAAATTGATAAGATTGTCAGGGATTTAAAGGATCATTGATTCATTTCACTTTACTTCCTTTCAATGAATAAGGAATTGCAATCCCCCCCCCCAAAAAAAAAATCAGATTTCGACCTAAATTTTTATTTTACAATCATCCAATTTAAAGTTCACAAGTTTTTTCGGCGCACATGTACATGCATATGTACCTAAGAACACATAGATGACCGAAATATCCATTTTGAACGTCTCCTTAGTAAATTATCGCAAATTCTCTTGTGATGTCTTCATGCGCGTCAACTTACGTCACTCAAAAACGTTATGAAATAGTAAGTTGAAAACTCATACGTACGTAGTATGATCTAAAATTTTGAGGACAAGTTGTATAAAAATTTACCGTGAATAGTTCACATTACCGAAGTACATCTATATACAAAATAGTCACCTTGAACGACTATGCACTTCTGCCAACGTTCGTATAGCTTTTAGAAGGACTCCTGGAAGACATTTATCGCAACCTCCTGTAAGGCCTCTTGCGCTGCTGCTTTAACTTCATCGTGGGGAAGAAGGCGACTTTCATGTTGAGGATGCACGGTTCGATTGGTCAATACTCTGATAAGACAATCAAATAACATAACGTTTCGTCGGATTTAGCTCCGAGTGACTTTTACCTGTTCCCCCCCCCCCCAAAAAAAACATTTGCATGGACGCCGCTTTCTTCCGTTAGGAGAAGATAAAGCTGCATCACAGAAGTTAGGGAAAAATGGCTTCCAGGAGTGTTTCCAAAAGTTATACGAACACTGGCAGAAGTACATAATCCCTCAAGATGACCTTTTGAAGGTGGATGTGCTTCGGTAATGTGAACTATTCTGGGTGAGGTTTTATACAGCTTGTCCCCCGAACTTTTGGATCGTACTACGTACAATATGTATAGGGTGTAGTTATCCTTCTCCTTTTTTAACTGCTGTATGATGGAAGACAAAGAACAACAGCCAAAAAAAAGGAAGAAAAACAAAGAGACTGTTTAATAAACAATTGATTTTTTTTAAATTGAACATATAACTAAGATTTCAGTAATATTGTAATAATGTATGGATTTAGGTAAACTAAACATAGTTAAAAAATATTAAATTATGTTGTTTCATCATTCAAAAAAAAAGAATAAAACTATGAAACCGTCAACAAATTACGCAATTAAAGTGGAAAGATTGCACGTAGACATTTTTTAGTCATTAAATTAAACAAAAAATATAACAGATAAAGTACAATATTAAATCATAATAGGAATATTTTTATACTTATTTAAAATTTATGAGTAGAAAGGTTTGCATTTTTCATAAAATGTATAACAGTGACATAAATTTTGCGGAAAAAAGAAATAGGCATGAAAACAGCGAGATTCTTAAAGCGCAGCTACAATAAACAAACTCAATATTTACACCACCAAGTTAATAACTGAATACATATACTACTTGATCTGATGTTTGCACACGTAATATTGAACAATTTGATTGTTTAATCTTTTATGAAGCACTACAAACAAGTTCAAATTAAGTTTTTCAATTTAACAATAATTTTCTGAAATTTAAAAAATTACATAATAGAAAATCCTTGAAACTTTTCTATAACATATTATTAAACATATGATGAAAACGAAAATAACTTATTCATTGATTTTAAATAAATACATAAAAATAGTTACTTACAACAGAAAAAAAAAATCAATCGCTATTAATGATGCAAAAAAGATGGCGCATTACAAAATATAGGTGAAACAAGTATAAGAAATACGCAAAATGACATTTCTTGACCGAACTAAAGAATCGCTAAATATTTAAGAAATGCTTGAAACGACGAGGGTGGGTTAGGGGGGTCACCCTTTGATTTTGGAGTAACTCACAACGTTAAACTTCGGCCCCAACTTCGACTTAATTTTTTTAGTACAGAACCGCTACCACCAACGCCTCGGAAGAGTTTCTGAATCTACTTCAGCACTTCTGAAGAAAAAATTCCAAAGTCCCTTTCCTATTCCTATTCCTATTCCTATTCAGAGTCACAACTGACTACAACTGTATTTATGTCGAGGACTGCATACTAAGTGCCTTGCCTCCATTATTTTATATACCGATAGATGGCAGCACCATCACCGGATCGAACAGTTAATGAGAATTTAGAACTAGTCCAGGAGCTAATAGCTACCTGGTGCTAGAACCTCCAGAGGTATCGTTTCACTTGGAGGACTTAGAGACCACGAGCATATTTAACGTCGCCCAGTCCCCTTTAATGACGACGGCGGGTCTTCGACCATCGAGGTTCGAACCCAGGATCCTCCGGCCCCGAATCCGACACTCTATCGATCGGGCTACCACGGCCCGAAAGTCCCTTTGATTTCCGAATTATTTCACCATTCAAAACGTCTTTAATCAATTTCTTACATTAATGCTTTAAATTCTTTCTAAACAATAGATAAAGTTTGAAAAAACAAGTCTCTAATTTCATGAATGGTATTAGTCTTAAACAACTCAGAAGTACAACAAGAGTTTAATTTCAGAAATTGAGGGAGTGGGAGGAGGGGCACGCAAGTGTTCTCGAAAATTCAAAAAATAGTCGTAAAAAATTCAAAATAATCATAAACATTGATCAGAAAAACCCTTTCAAAACTTGCACCCGAGTCTGTTTTACGTACAGTGGCGGATTTAAAATATAGCAAATGTTGCAATTGCGCGAGAGGCCCCATAACCATAGGGGCATCGACAAAAATGCCTATGATAAATGTTTTACAACTTCTATGATAGAGAAATAGGGCCCCAAAATGTATTTCGAAGGGCTCCAAACTTGTAACTCCGCCGAAGCGATACAGAAAAGACTGTTACTGTGATTCATATTACAAATATCGAAAAATCAAAAATTACCATCTGTTCAACGGGAATCTAATATAATGACACAAAAACCGGTTTCGCCATCTCATATTTGTTTCCATGGTCTCCTATTCGGCAATATATCACCAAATAATCGTCAGTCTGAGACGCTATATTAGTTTTGCATTGAAATTAGTAATTAATAGCCACAAAAAATAAGTAAACAGCCTTTTCAGAACATCCGATCGAAAACAAAAAGTTAAGTGCACAACTGGAACGTACGCATACCTGTATAACGAAACTGTCTATAACAATAAACCTGTCTATAACGATATTTCCCTTGATCGAAGAAAAATTTTAGCATGAATAATCAAACTGTCGATAACGATAACCTATGTATAAGAATATTTTTTTAGGTCCCAACAGTATCATTGTAGACAGATTTTACTGTACATACGTACATCCAGCTGCAAGAAACAACGCATCAATTAACTTGTTTGGAACCTGAATGCAGTATTAAGAACTCTTTCAGGGGTGACTAAAATCGAAATTCATACTGAAATTTAAGTAAACAATTTTATATGAAAACAATAACTCTTTTTACTTTGTATTAAAAAGTAAAACAGCAAAGGTCCTTTTTTTATTTTTTTTCAAAAACATCGGCCAATTCCATCGGTTTTTCGATGTTTTTTAAGGCCGATGGGCCGATGTTTCCCGCAAGTTAGCATCGGCCGCCGATGCCGATGGCTAAATTGTTGAACCACCGGCGCCGATGCATCGGTCGAGTCCTAGTTGCTTCCTCATTCCCTTGTATCAAATTAACCGTATTAATCACATTCGGTCTCCCCTAAGCAACTAAGAAAATTTAAGCTCACTAGTCAGATTTATGAGCTGCTCTAAAATACCGTCGAACTCGCTTATAACGAGCCCTGATTTAACGAGAACCCGGATTTAGCGAGGAAATGAAAACTGCATGGTTGGTACAATAATATGTCAACGGTAGCATAAGCTCGCTTTTAACGAGCAAACCCCGCTTAAAGCGAGCAATGATTTTGATATTCATCAAATTTCAATTGACTTCCAGCTCAGCTAATCCTCTCTTGGTAAATTTTCTTTGACATTCCAAAGTCAACCAAAGTTAGTGATAACTCATAAATTCTGAGAACAAGCGATGATAGCACGTTTTTTACTTTGTGGAGTAAAGAAATTTTCTATGATTTTATCTAGAATTTAAAAATTATCTATGTGTGTATATGTGGATTCCTCAAGAAAAACTACACGAGAAAGAGAAATTCAGGCAGTTCAAAGCAAAGTAACCAACTTCTTTCATACTTTACAGTGGTTAAAAACAAGAAGGAAAAAAAACATGAATATTTATGATTTATTTCACGACCTCGTTTTTTGCGAGCACTCGGTTATAACAAGCAAATGTCGCTGTCTCTTTGTGTTCGTTATAAGCAAGTTCGACTGTAATTCGAAAAGAGAAATACCCTTTAAAGTTTTATTCCTTTAATGGTTATTGAGAAATAGATTTTGCGAAATTTCCTCAGAAATACTGATTTGAGCTTGCAAGTGATTCCACGTTTGGGATGATTTTACTCTTATATTGCTACATCGGTATTACTATATCATTGCACTTCTTTTTAAAACGTACTTCTAAAAGGTGCTGTTTTTTCAAACTCTCCTTCATGAATAAAATGCGCTGATTTTTTTTTTTTTAAGAATGAGTGTTTGTAAAGTTTAAAAAAAAGCAACTTTTTAATAAGTGATGTAAGAAAAAAAAGCAAAATTCTTTTTTTAAGAAGCATTCCAAAGCGGAAAGACTGTTCACTTTGCAATATTTATTATATATTTTAAATATTGCAAAGTCGTTTAACTTTGCAATATTTATTTATATATTTTTTTTTGAATTTCAAGTTTCTGCAGGAAATTCCTAAAAACACTCCATTTAGATTTCGTAACTAGGGCAAAATCCTCATTTTGAACGAAGAAAAATTCTGAACAAGCCAACTTCATTAAGTAAGTGAAATGAAGAATGAAATCATGGAGTATTGTATTTTAGAAATAAAACAGTAAAAAAATGAGACATTCAAAGTATTCCAATCTTAAAAGTTTTGAATTATGTGGCACAGAAAAATTTAATTTGATGTTGGAAAGGAAAAAAGAATTTCGTTAAAGCTTAGAATGTGTGGTTTCGTGTGGATTTGAAAAAAAAAAAAAATATATATCATCTTTTATTCCAATAATCTTGTTTATATCCTTAAAAAGTTCCACTGATATGGAATTAGAAAACATAAAGAGTGGAGACTTCTAGATTTTGGGGCAACACTTTTACAGAGAACGTAGTAATAGATAAAAGTTTAAATTAATTTAAATGTTGTAGATTTTACTTTAAAAAAAAATATATTTCCCACCGTGCAGCATTTTCTATTTAACGAGCTGATGTGTGCATCAGGAGACTTCCTTTTACACCAACTTAATGTTATTTTCCCATTATTAGCAATTTTAAACGTGATTCAATAGTTAACTCTCTAAATATCACCAACAATGGCCAAATTGAAACCAGATTTTAAAAAATAAATAAATAAAAATAAAAAAAATCGCCAAATTAGTCGCCAAGTTGGCGACAAAACTTGGCGACCAAAAGACTGGCGATATATCGCCAAGTGTCTGCCAAATTATAACACCACTTGAGTTTGCATTGAAATTAACAATGATTTCCCCCCAAAAAAGGGGCAAAAGACCCCTTACGTACCAAATTTCAACTTTCTAGGACATACCATTCTTTAGTTATGCGACATATTACATACGCACAGTGTGGTGACTCTTACGGTCAAAGTAGACAAAAGTCGTTCTAGACGAGATTTTTGTCATATATATTATAGGGATATACCGATAAGCAAATTAGCCGATTACCGATTAATCAGCTCTGGCCGATTGATGATCATAATGATTATTTTTATGCTACTAATTCCTCCGTGACTTTTTTCTATTATTTTTCCTTTTTTTTATTTTGGAAATGGTTAACAGTTTATTTTTTAAAAGATAATTTTCCTCCTCTTTCCTGATTTTCCGAAAATAATTTAAAAATTTCGTGCAATTTCTTTCAACCAATTTTCATATTAATGTTAATAAAATCACAAAATTTTAACTAGACATGAACATTTCAAAATATTAGGGAATAGCCTGTGGTCAGACAAATTTAGGAGGATTTTTAGCCATTTAAACCACGTTTCTTATTCATTATAAAAAAATATAAGGTTATCTAAAAGCACTATTCTAAAGGAGAAAAGTATCGGCTCATGAGACATTGTATATATGTGCATATTTATTCAAAATAAAAAATATATAAATTAAAAAGAAAATATTACCCCAGCCATCAATTTGTAAAAAAAAAAATTAAAAAGTTAAGTATGTACATATTGTTCTACATATTTCTACACATTTTTTTTAAACAAAGAGTAAGTATAAAATTTTTCAGCATTTTTATTTAAAAAAAATTGAGATTTTAAAATGTGAGGTTTTTTGAAAATCACCCAGAACTTTTTAAAGCAGTTTAAAGCATGAAATATTTGTATATTTATGATGTATTATAGTTGTTGAATCAAAATATTTCAAAACCTCAAAATGTTCTGTGTCGAAATTGAAAAATATTGATTTAAGAGCCATTGTCTGTAAGGATCAGGTAGGTTGTGATGTTTACATTTTTAATTTTCTTTATTTTTTCAAATGTTGCTCCATATCATGAATGTAATGTTTGTGCAAAATATGAGCTTTGTCTGCCTTACCGTTTTTGGGAAATTAAATTTTTAAATTTAGGAGGCGTGGCACATTTTTGCGTATTTTTCAAATTTGCAGATTTTAAAGTTCTTGTTGCTTTAAGCGCCCCTATAATGACATGAATTTTTAAATTCTATTCTATTATATGGTCTTCTTAGATACTATTACAGCTGTCAAATCGGTGTCACTACGAGGGCGACGGCCACAAAACTCCGTTTAAAAATGACCATAAATGAATTTTTTTACTACATTCAATGCCAATTTTCTTAAAGCGCCTTCATGATGACACCAACGTTTTTACATAAATTCCTAGCTACATTTGCATACATCAAAAATATGTAATAAAATTGGTGTCACTATAAGGGCGCCAGAAGATATTGGAACTTTTATGTGATAAATTTCACAAAAATGCAAATGTTTAAAATCTAACTACTACTCTCGCCCTCATAGCACAGATCTGAAACTAATTAAGTTTAATAAATAACATGTTCGTCTAACATATGAAATAAACAAATCGGTGTCACTCCTATTACTTTCGGAAATATAATCATTCGAAATTAGTATGTTATGGAGTTATTTAAAAAAAAGACTTTTCTAATTCGAATGACTTTTTGCACGGTTTGTTTTAAACTTTAATATAAAACTACAGTAGTGACACCTAAAATAATGTTTCTAATGCTTTTTTATATATAAAAAAAAGCTTTATAAAAAGCATTAGAAACACAGTAAATCGATATAGGTACAGATGGACGTGTTGTGTAATGTGCATTATAGGCTAAAATAGTCGTACTAATATTCATTTTTTCAACCATATTAATTTTTTATCTGTTATTTATATTTAAAATGCAACTATTTATTACATAATGTCTTAAATAGTTATGAACATAATGTATTATATAGCGAGCATTCAGAATCTGAAACATAATTTGAGGATAACGTAGACTAAAACAAAGAAAACATAAAAAATCAAATCACCCAGTTTCAGAAAGACGGTCATCTCTTATTGATATCTGGTAATTTTGCAGCACAAAGCTTGGGAAAACATGGTATCCCGGAGAAATAGTAGAAGTTGACCATTTGGCTAATCTGAATACAACTAGCCCCCTCATAGCAGAGATCTGAAACTAATTAAGCTTGATAGCCAACACGTTTGTCTAACATTTGAACTAATAAAATTAGTGTCACTCCTACTACTTTTGGAAATATAATCATTTCATAGTATGTTGTGGTGCATTTTTTCATTTATTATTATTATTTTTAATTTATTTTATTTGTTTATTTATGTATTTTGTTAATTTAATCTTATCACACCCAGATAGTGTTTTTAAACATATTTATTTTTAATTTATTACAAAGAAGCAACGTTTAACATAAGCAACTTAGGACAGTAAGAGCGTCTTTATCTTGAATAGAAAATGCTTGTTTTGATATAAGTACAGGTGGATCTATTGTGCATTATATGTTTAGATTATCATAGCAATACTCGTCTTTTTTCCTTATTTTTATTCCAATCCTTCTTGCCATGCATTTGACTTTTACTTGCAAATGGTCAACTTCTACTATTTCTCATGTTTTCCCAAGCTTTAGTGCTACAAAATTACCAGATCAATAAGAGATGACAGTCTTTCTGAAACTGGGTGATTTGATTCTTTATGTTTTCTTTGTTTTAGTCTACTTCATCCTCAAATTATGTTTCAGATTCTGAATGCTCGCTATGTAATACATTATGTTCATAACCTTTTAAGACATCATATTATAAATAGTTGCATTTTTAATATAAATAACAGATAAAAAATTGGTATGGTTGAAAAAATATGAATATTAGTACGACTATTTTAGCCTATAATGCACATTACACAATTCGTCCATCTTTCCTATATCGGCTTACTGTGTTTCTAATGCTTTTTACAAAGCTTTTTTTATAAAAAGCATTAGAAACATATTATTTTAGGTGTCACTACTGTAATTTTATATTAAAGTTTAAAACAAACTGTGCAAAAAGCCATTCGAATTAGAAAAGTCTTTTTTTAAATAACTCCATAACATACTAATTTCGAATGATTATATTTTCGAAAGTAATAGAAGTGACACCGATTTTTTTTAGTTCATATGTTAGACGAACATGTTGGTTATCAAACATAATTAGTTTCAGATCTCTGCTATGAGGGCGAGAGTAGTAGCTCGATTTTAAGCATTTGCATTTTTGTGAAATTTATCACATAAAAGTTCCAATATCTTCTGGCGCCCTTATAGTGATACCAATTTTATTACATATTTTTGATCTTGCAAGTGTAGCTAGGAATTTATGCAAAAACGTTGGTGTCATCGTGAAGGCGCTTTCAGAAAATTGGCATTGAATGTAGTAAAAAAAATCATTTTCGGTCATTTTTAAACGGAGTTCGTTTCCGTCACTCTCGCAATGACACCGATTTGACAACTGTAATAGTATCTAAGAAGACCATATAATAGTATAGAATTTAAAAATCGATGTCATTATAGGGGCGCTTAAAGCAACAAGAACTTTAAAATCTGCAAATTTGAAAAACACGCAAAAATGCGCAACGCCCCCTAAATTTAAAAATTTAATTTCCCAAAAACGGTAAGGCAGACAAAGCTCATATTTTGCACAAACATTACATTCATGATAAGGAACAACATATGTGAAAATAAGAAAAATTAAAAAAGGCAACAATCACAAATGCCGTAAACTGCCTGATTCTTACAAACAGTGGCTCTTAAAGTTTTTTTTTAAAACGATATTTAATGATACTAACGAAAACGTTTCATTCAAAGATATTAACGAAAAAAATGGATCGTAGTCACCTTATTTGATGCCTTACACACTAAATGGAATATACACATAGTAAAATTACCGATATGAAAATTACCGATACCACTTACGCTCATACACACAGACACACATACGTGCGTACATACGGACGTCACGAGAAAATTCGTTGTAACTAACTCGGGGATCGTAAAAATGGATATTTTGGGTGTCTATACGTTCTTATGCATATATCTACGTGTGGTCGGGTTGAAAGAAAAAAAAAAAAAAAAAGAAGTCATGGGACTGCAGACAGACGTTTAAACTTAATAATACAAAAGAAATTGGGTATGCTTGCGCGCGTGTGTGTGGTGTGTGTTTAATTTTCATTTGAAACTAATTGTAATTTTAAAAATTAAATTTTTATATATTATAGCATGAAAATATCAGCTGCAGTTTAGTTTTAACGTTTATCAGCAATGCAAGCATCAATTATATACATTTTGATTGGTCTATTTTCGTTCGTTTATAAAGTAGATATTGATACAAATATAAGAAATATCTATACATATAATAAAATAAGATGTTTGTGTGTGCGTGTGGCGCGCATCCCGGGAAAACGGTAAGGCCTAGAAAGATGAAATTTGGTATACATGTGTTGTTCTTGCTGAAGATGTGCACCTCGGGCTTCGATTTTTGATATTTTAATTAGAACAAAAGTTATTTAATGTTTTATGTGTTTTTTTTTTGCACTTTTTAGTACTTTTTACCTCACAGACCCCGAAACAATCGCACCACCCAAATTATTTTTGTACTATAGTGTAGGAAATTTAATTTTAAATATGATGAATGAAAAAAAAATTTGAAGACAGAGCAATTTTTGTATTTTGTACGAATTTTTGAAAAAACCTTTAATTTGCAGTTTTTCCTGGGTTTTATTTTTTTCTAATATCATCCTGCGAGAAGTATCAAAGCCTCATTTCTAAAATTTAATTTGGTAATAGTAAAAACATTTCGCCCTCTTCAGAAGAAAAAAGTTTTTAAAAATACGCAATAGTTTTTTTTTTTTTTTTTACAATTTTTTTAATGCTGAACACATTATGACTTTCCACGCATCGGTCGAAAAAAGGTTCTTCATTCCTTTACGCCTGTGACGTCACTACTTGGATTTCGATTCGATATTTATGACGGAATCTTAATCACAAACAAATGTCAATCTTTTTTTTTACCTATATAGCTTACTTCAACATTTTATAAAGCGATGACCACGTGTTTTTTCGGCAGCGCTTGCTTTTTTTTCTTTCCTTTTTTTTTTGTTTCATTTAGTGATTGCATTTATTTCTTTTTTCATTCCTCCCCCCCCCCACCGCCCAAGCTGGACGTTTTGCTGTATCTATATTAGGTTACATTGCATAGTTGTGCGCATTTATTTCAATGAAAACAGCGAGATTTGTTTTCTTTGTCAAACGCTACTTTTTGCACACTACGGGGAATTTTGGAGATAACTTTCTCCCCCCCCCCTACTTAAATAAAAAAAAAAGCGGTTTTTTGAGTGATCTTTGTTTTTATTAGGAAATGGGCGGGAAGGTTAAAATAAATAGAGATGGAAAAGAAAATTTAGAGATAGATCGTAAAGGTGGATAGCCGCCGAAGGTGGCAATCTTTGCGTAAAAATGTGAATGGCACAAAAAAAGATAGAGATGGATTAATTAATACTGCTGCCAAATTTATTTAAACAGCCGCCGAAGGCGGCAAACTTGAAATAAAAAGTTAAATGACAAGTTAACCAAACAGCCGCCGTAGTGACTGCTTGCATAGAAAGGCGAATGGTGTAAGAAGGCGAACCAGCTGGTCGCCGCAGGCGGCTAGTTAAAAAATAAATTCTTTATTTGTGTTATTCAGTTTTACATGCATAAAAATTAAAAACAATACACATACTAAACTTTCCACGCAATCAATTTACTGCATTCACCCTCTTTAACTGACTTGGCGGAAAAGCCGATATGCCGCGAGATTGACCAGCATGCCGGAAAACTCGAATTTGAGGCATGCCAGATTACTCGTGGTTCATTATTTAAAAAAAAAAAAAAAAAAAAAAAACAGGTTTAAATTTAAAAAAATATGATTTAAGTAAAAAAAATCCATTTTTTTAAATTTTTTCAAATTTGTATTTTTTTTATTCAATATCATGATTTTTTACGCCATGATGATCATCATCATTATTATATTCCAAAATTAATATAATAGGTTTAGGGTAACTAAAATTGGAAATAAAA
This sequence comes from Uloborus diversus, assembly GCF_026930045.1. Taxonomy (NCBI): domain Eukaryota; kingdom Metazoa; phylum Arthropoda; class Arachnida; order Araneae; family Uloboridae; genus Uloborus; species Uloborus diversus. The sequence continues at coordinate 58,874,562 of NC_072735.1, forward strand.
ATCTTACATTCGAATCTGTTTCAATATCGTTTAAAGACTGCATCAACTGCACTTTTATAACTCGTTATGCGAAGATTGAAATCACCGAACATCGTTAAATTAAATTCTCCATTTAAAAATTCAATTAATGGTAGATTTTTATCATCTGCAAAGTTGATGTTGAAATCCCCACTCAAAATCAGTGGCAAATCATCAAAGCTCTACCAATGTTATCTTGAAACAATGCAAAAGCACCTTAAGAATAAATAAATTTTCATTCAGAAATTCTCGTATTGCGCTTGGAAACTTATCCGGTGAAATATAAACCGCAACCATAGCAATTAGCTGTCCATTTTCGGAGTGACAACAGCAAGCAATGTCTCACCGATAGCAGAAACATTGTTTTTTCTCATCTCAAAAAATACCCTGCGCCTGAAGAAGTTTTCACTTCAGAAATATTATATGAGGGTGAGGACCGAACTCACGATGCGCAGCTTATTCGATTTTTGAGACTGACGTGCTGCCGATCGTGCCACTGAACCTCGAAATCTTAACGAAAAATCGCACGTAAAGGAGCCTGTATTCCGGTGGTGTTTCGGTGTCATAAAATGGGTGGTCCCCCCCCTCAAAAGTGCTCAACGTGCCTAAAGAAGTTTTCACTTCAAAAACTCAATATTCATCGAGGGCGAGCAAAATGGAAATTAAGGTCGAATTTTGAGTGAACATTTTTTTGCGAATACAATAGTTCCTCTTTTGCAAAAGGAAGTAAAAAAAAAAAAAGAGGTAAATAAGCAACTTGCAACTGCTCAAAAAAAGAAAAAAAAAGAATTTTTTTTTAATTACCAAGTTAGCAAATAACATTTCACGAAGTGCTTTGATTATTATAGAAATAACTATTGCTTAAGTTACTAAAATTCCTTATTTCCACAAATAAAAACTGAAACTAAAAATATATTTTAGTTGAAAAAACAAATACATTTTGAATGCTAGTTCGGGAGACTCAGAAAGATTTAAATTCCGGTAGCAGGAGTTGTTTACTTTAATAATCTCCAATTAGTTGAAGAAAAGCACATTCAAGCTAAAAGTAAAGCTTATTTTATTGTCTCAACTTCAAAAGTCTTTTAAATGTAAATATTTAGTCTGCCAATTGTTTTTCTTGATATTGAAGTGGTTTGGAATGCGCTTGGAAGGCAATTTTGTTTTTCTCTACTGTTTAATTATTTATCGATTTACTTATTTTGCTCCATTACGTTTCTTCAATTCAACGTAAGAAAGTGCAGTTAAATGCTAGCACTTCTGCAGTTTTGAATTAATTTTCGTAATTTTTACTAATAATAAAAGCGGAAAGCCTCTCGGTCTGGATGTTTGTAGGATGTCTGTAGGATGTCTCTGATGCGCATAACGCCAAGACCGATTTTCATGAAATTTGGCACAAAGTTAGTTTGTAGCATAGGGGTGTGCATCTCGAAGCGATTTTTTGAATATTCGATTTTATTCTATTTCAATTTTAAGAACATTTTGCGGAGCGAAATTATCATAAGATGGACGAGTAAATTACGAAATTATCATGACGTGAAATGGGAGAGCGAATGAGCATAGCCGATTGGCGAGAAATTCGTCATCCATTATTTGTACAGGCGAACCGAATGACCTTTTAATTTTCAACTACGGGCAAAGCAGTGCGGGTACCACTAGTAAATTATAAAGTGATATTTTTGTTTCACATGTAATTTAGAAATTAAAAAAAAAAAAAAGAAAAATCATGTGAAATATCCATTACGATTACTTTTATTTTTTAACTCCTAAAACTTCGCTGTGGACATAACAGCCTAAATATTAAACTAAGCCTTTCACTTTAGTATTTAGCAAAAAATTAAATGTTCATGATATAAGAAGCTGTAAGTTACTACCGCGAGCCGGACAAGTATGTTCCGACAGCATGGTTAAGAATTGCAGAGAATGCAGTTTATGCATTGTTTTGCGCTGAACAGTAATGTTAGAAATTCTGTAAATAGTAATTATTTTTATGATTAATTTGTCGTAATTCAGCTAAATTAGGCGTTTACTAAATTATCTTTCATCTAAATTTATTGTAGTAACGTAACCTGTAAATAGTTTTTTATAATGAATATACAGGCCCCGTACATTCGGCCGAAGTTTACGGTACCTTCATTTCTGAATGATAAAATTTGTGAATGGAAAGAAATAAAATAACAGTCTACGATTTTCGGGAATCTTGTGGAATATTTGAGAGTTCTGTTTCGATGTCTATAAAAAGCATCCCGCATGATAAAAAGTCAGTCTCGAGTTAGTTTTTGCTTGTGAATCGTTGCAGCTGTACGCTGGAGAGCATGTATTGCTCTGTTTTGTGAAGCCTGTTGAGCTGTGTTTTTCGTATTTGAATGAAAATACGCGTGTAACCGTTGAGCTTACGGTGTTGATTGATATTTGCTTAATTGCTGATGATTAATTTAGCAGTTGACAACGATCTTTCCTGTACATAGTGTAAATAAAGCTCCTGTGTTTTTCTCAAGAACTGTGTCTTCATTGAAAGAAAGTTGAAGTCGCACCGGAACCCTTAACAGTATGAAATAGCCACAAGGACGGATACAAGGGACTGGAGATGGGGCGATCATCCCCCACTTGAGCCGAGATGCAGGAACTCTCCTTGATACTGAATTTCGATATTCGATACTGAAGTTCCAAAACCGTAATTTTAGACGATCTTCAATAATGTCATTAAAAAGAGGGCTCTTCCTTGGAATATTTTTCAGAATTCTAGCCTTGAAAACGCAGTTGTAGCACATCTCTTAACGCTTTAGTAATATGGATCGGAACTTTGCGTAGGAAGTTTTTCGAAGTTCTAAAACCTCAATTTTAGACGATCTTAGATGATATTAGATGAGTTTGGGGGCTCACCCCTGGAAAGTTTTTTCAATTGAAGTTCAAAAAGAAAAAAAGAAGCAAATATAGGACACCTTTCATGACGTAAAGATGAAGGATAGGGATCAGCACACTCCTCCGGAACTTTTAAGAAATGGAGATTCAAAAAGGAAGCCTAATTTGGGACAATCTTCCATGACGTTAGAGGGCGAAGGTTTTGGAATTCAAAAAAAGTGTTAAGGGTTAAGTATATGAAAAGAATGGGGTCGTTTTCAAAATTTTAAAAGTATTTTTTTCTGAAAGAGCATGCTTAAAAATATAGGATCTGACCATTTTTTAAATAATTTGTTTAAGTTTAATATTTAAAAAAAATTACTTAAATCGGTGCGCTTTCAATTTTTACGTTTCTGTCGTGTGACATCACAAATGAGGAAATGCCATTCAGTGTTGCCATTCACGGAGAAAAATATTTAATTTGTATCTTTACTCGGCGATATAGTAAGGGTAGAGCGCAATATTTAATTCGCTTCTTGATTATCATAACGTGGAAACGTGGTAGAAAGATGCGCCAAATTGCATCTTTTGTGACGTCATAAAGATCACGTTTTGTTTTCAAAGTCTGACATTTTAAAAAATCAATTAAAAAACAACTGTTGGGAAAATGAAAGTATTATCTGGGTCCACGTTATTTTTTATACCCATTGTATCAATTTCAGTGACTAAAAGTAATACTTTTGACTGAAGGGAACAACCCCATTGCCCCCTCCTTGACTATTTTCTGGATCCGTCCTTAAAATAGCCACAACAAGCCAGAGCAGATGTCCTGTCATGGAAGCTGACTCTGGTGAAACAGCATTCCCTGGATGTTGAAACCAGGATATAAGTACACAATGAGGGACCCCCCCCTGCCCTACCCTTTTCGGGTTTCTCAGGGAGTGGCCGTTAAGCCAGGGCCCTTCACTAGGATATAGGTACAGGCTTGTAATAGTGATGTAATTTGATTTATTTTCATACTTTCCTTAATTTTCTGCTTTCCAGTAAAAGTAGAAAAGTAGGAATGATTTATAATTAAAGAAGAAAGAAAGAAAACATCAACGCACGAAATAATGTTTAATGTCTTGAAAAACTTATCTCAAGAAACAAAACTGTTGGAAATGAAAATGAATTTTCCCAGTATATCATTAAAAATAACAAAAGTAAAAGAAGGGCTTTGAGGCTAAAAGCATGAACGGATTTAGGGGAGGGGGAATTTCCCCGTCTCGGGAGGACCTTATACATAGCAACAATACACCTTTCAAAATCTAAAAAGAAAAAATTGATTTTTTCCTTTTTTTTTCTTTTTTAAATAGTTTAGAAGTGAAAATGAATCGAATAGCGAATGTCCTTTTTTGATAAAAGAAAAGAAAAAAGCTCTATGCACTTTATTATAAGTCATAAAGCTGTCACTGGTTTGCTAAAAATGTGTTGAAAACAAAAATTTTGAACGAAAAACCATTACGGCTAGTATACAAATGAAAATATCGGCTAAACGAGCTATGCATTCAGCTGCAATACTAAAAATAATCAACGATTATTTCAGCAAATTAGAAGCTAAAACAAAGAAAAACAAAGCCTCCCCCCCTCCCCCGCTTTTGCGCAACAGACCAATCTACTCGTAACGGGCTGATTATAATTAGAACACTATCCCTCAAAGAAAAAGGAACTTGATGAAAATTCGCAAAACAAAATTATTACTAACCTATTTAAAACTAGTATGTTGTGGCCATCACGAAACTTTCTTCTATATTTTTCTTCTTTTTTTTCTAATCCCTCACCATGCTTGACGAGGATGCAATATTCCCAACAAAAACAAAATTACACATGCAAAAACTTGACGACCATCCCAATGTCTGAAATATTGCAAAAGCAAAGCAAAGAGCGAAAATTGAAAGTTATTTTAAAAGCCTTGCTTGAATTAATTACAAATATTTTATTTGTTAACGAACATAAGATGGCAACAGTTAAAATTTTTAAATCATTGAGATAATATTTCCGATCATTTTCATACAATTAAAATCACGAGAAATAAGCAGACGATAATCTATTACGATTTATCTTTCTTATTGTTGCATTAATAAAGCTATTTTTATTCGCTAAAAAATAATGATAATAAAAATAAATCAGCACCTCTTGGCGCGATTGGCGCCAAAATTGAACCAAAGCCTGTTTACATATGGATTCACATACATTCCAAATTTCAACCAGAACGTAGCATTACTTCATGAGATACGGCACTCGCAATGGAAAAAAAGAACGGGCGATTGAGCTGCCCCCTTTTTAGCTGTTGACACCAAAATAAAATCAGCTTTTATACCCACTAAGGGCTACTTGCCGATACATTTTTCTTTCATTCCGTTCATTATTTCTTGAGATACAGCAGTCACAATTGACGACAAAAAACGTTCTATAGCTCAACCCCCGTTTGAGTTATTGACACCAAAATTGAATCAGCACCTGTTCCTGTTAATACCAACATATGGAGCAAATTTTGTTTGATTCCGCCAGTAACTTCCTGAGGAATAGCAAGCACGCGTAACTCGAAAAACGTCCCATTGCTCCACCCCCCTTGGAGGAATTCGCGCCAAAAACTAATGGGCACAAGTTCACATAGGGGCACATATGTGTACTAAATTTCGTTCGATTTCATGCGGTAGTTTTTGTTGTAGAGCGGCCACAAAAAACTGGTCACACACAGACGTGACACACATACATACACACATACATACATACACACATACATACATACACACACACACACAGACAGACAGACATTTTCCAAAAATGGTCGAAATGGACTCAGCACACCTCAAAACGTTCGAATCCGTCAAAATTCGAAAATTTGCACGAATCCAATACTTTCTTCTATATATTAGATATAGAAGAAAGTAAAAACAACTTAAAAGTCTAATTACCAATTAGCTGTATTGAAATTATATTATCTTAATTAAGCTGTAATGAGAAAAAAAAATGTACAGAGCAGAAATCAATATTTCGTTTGGTCAAAAATAAAAAAATAAATGTCTGCTCAGTGTGCGTGTCACAAAATAGTTCTTCAAGTCAAGCGAATTTATTAAAGTATTTACTAACTAAAAATGACTGTAACATATTTGAGTTTCATTTTATAAAGTGAAACGAATCATAAAGTAGGATCATGAATACTTTTTGATTGTTTAATGATTGAAAAAAAATTCATCAGAGAGCCCTTTGATAACAAGAAAAGACATATAATCGATTATAGTTGTAACGTGTTGATTTTCTCTTAAAAAACTCCAGTTGTTGACATGTATTGGAAATTATTCTTCAATAATCCATATTTTGCATAAAAATAATTAAATAACGACAGAAGTGAATGAATAATTAAAACATGCATTTGTAGAGAAAAGCCAATAACTTGTTTCTTCCGTATTTCAAAAGCAGAAGTAAATTCTACACGAAGCAATTCATGATTGGAAATGATGTTGTTTTGGAAACAACCAGCATAGTCTCCATAGCAACTGCAAAAAGAGAAAAACGGAAAAAAAAAAAATTCCATTCATAAGAATTTATGAAACATTGATTTCTGAAGTAACGGGAACAAAAACTCTTCCTTGCTACTTTAACTATTCTTATTGTATTTTGCTTTGGTAAAGAGCTGGGAGGATTCAGGCATTTCAATAGGATTACAAAAAGATTATTTCTTTCGCTTTTTTGTCTTGAAGAGTGAAGTGAAGTTGTTGGAAAACTTCTGACGACTAGACATTTTCTTTTTTGTGGCTATTGTCGAAATGTTTCCATTTTTTTCGGATTTTATCTGTTTTTGACATTACAATCGAGCCCGCTTCTAAGTAGTCCTGATTTAACGAAAACCCGGATTTAGCGATGAAATTAGAAATATCAGGTTGGAACAATGTTAAATCTACAGAAGCATAACTCGCTTTTGACGAACTGACCTCGGATATTGCAAACAATACTTATGTGATTCAAAAGTTTCCTGTCAAATTCCTCCAGCCAGCTCAGCTGATCCTTTCTTGCAAAAAACCGTAGTCAACAAAAATGAAGTGATAAGTCATAAATCCCGAAAACAATACATAAAGGCTTTTTGAGCAATCACGATTGCTTATTGTTCTCACTTGACTGTTTTGATGTCCTTTGATTTTATTTTCTCACGGCCACCCTCTGCACCATCACCGTCGACCGGCTCCTCACGATGCTGCTCCTATAGCGAAAGCCGTCTCCAGGTTGCATCCATGTCCTACACACACGCGCATACATACACAACTACACACGCACACACACGCACACACATATACACACAAACACATACACACACATACATCTACACACACATACACAAACATATACACACATACATCTACACACATACACAAACACATACACACACAAATACATACAGACGCCTACACATGCACATACACTCACACATACAAACAACTACCCACACATTCATGCCTGCACACAGACACAAACACATATGTCTACACACACATACCCCCTCCCCACATACACACATTCATACACACAACTACTCACACACTTATGCCTGCACACACACACAAACACACATGCCTACACACACATACACATACCGCTACACACAACACACATACCACCCCACACACAAACACACACGCCCACATACACACACTCGTGATTGCGAAAAACATAATTTGAATTCAAGATGTCAAAATTTAAATTTCTTTTTTATTGTAAACCTTCAAGCGTTTTACAAAATTAGGGGTCTCACTATCGATTTTTCAGGACATGAGTTTTCTCCAATGTATAATGATATAAGAGAGAGACAATACGGTAATTCGAAACAAATTCAACAACTTCTCCGATACTTCTGTATAAAATAAAAACCAAACATCTGCGTCTGGCGATGGGCCTTTCGGGCCCTTTTCATTTGAATGCTGGCAAGTTGCATTCAAAAGATGTTTTCGCAATCTGAAATGCGACAGCATCTTAGCACGTTATTAGTGCGATAGCACGTTCTTGATCGGTTAGTTTTCGTCGAAGCATGAAAAAACTATAAGGTATAAACCAACTTAAGGTAAGGAGGAAGTTAGGAAGGTGTAATCCAACTCAGGGGCGGCAAATAGGGGGGTCAAGAGGGGGCGGTCGCACCCCCAAATGTTTTGAGCAGAATGATAGAAAACGGGTGAGTTTAATTTAGGTAAGTCGGTAATCAATGTTCACTAAAAAAACGCACTGGTTCTCAGTAACTATTTGATGAAACTTGAAAAAGTGTTTTTCGTTATTTGGATGATGACTTAAAAATTCATGAAGTATTTTCCGGCCTTTTTAGAACACAGAAAACTGATAGAGAACCATGGTTAATTTTGACTAAAAAAGACATTTCCTCATATAGACTAAATATTTCATACTTGTGTGCCCAGTGTATCGGTGGTATGTCCAGTATGAGAGGCTCGTGCAAAGTGTGTGGCTACATGGTTTTCACAGGAAAATTCCTTGATATTTTACATTCACTTTTACGCTCATTTTTAAACTCTATATTTATTTAATGAGTGTTCATCGCTTTCTTCTGCTAGAAACACGTTTCAGCTGCTCATGCATCATATGCTTTCATAGAAACTTCTTAAAAATGCATGTGGTTATTGAATTTAAAATAAAAACATATCAACAAATACCTTTTTATGGGGATCTATCAGTCTCGAAGTGACACAAGATGGTTTTCAAGAGTTAAAACCATAAAAACATATGTCCGTAACTTCAAAGCAATGATTTGACGGCTGGAAGAATAATTGCAAAACGAGTCCTTCAATGGTGGAAAAGCTCATGCCTTTAGCATGTATGACTTTGTTTGAATTTTTGTTCAATTTGTTTGTATTGAGGAAAGTTTTTAAAAAATTTCACCATATCAAACATCTTCAATCCGCTACCCTTAATTTTCTGACTATTCAAACCACAGTTCAATCAAAAAAAAAAAAAAAAAAGTGATAAACATCCACATGATGATGTGAAGTCAAACATTGATTTTTTAATACTTGTATGAAGTAATAGATTCAGTTTCGAATGAAATTAACACAAGATTTGATGATAATTATTTTTCTGTATGGTTGGCTCCAAATTATCTGTATTGGATTTTGAAAACAAAAAATTAAATATTTCAATTATGAGTAAAATTTTTAGCATGAGGCAAGAAAAATTACAAGCAATAAACTGACAGACCGCTTATCACATCCAGAGACTGCAGTTTCGTCTTTGTTATAGACTCATTATCAGTCTGGAATCGTGAATAACAGAGCTGGAGGCAGATGACATCTCATTGAAGCTGAGAGCGCCGACGAGACTAGGTTATTCAATGATGAAAACTTAAGCCTCTCACAATTTTTGAAGTTTCCTGGGTGATTTTGAAGAACAAGATATATAAAGTGTTTTCATACATAACTTTATTACTTCAATTATTTTTTTACTATTCTAATCAGCTCAGCTAGTGCTAGTAGAGAAAGTTTTTTTTTTATGTCTCAGGAGGTTGAAGAATTATTTTTGAAGCACAATGGGCAATAAAAAAAACTTTTCTATTTAGCTGTACTGGCAAAACAGCACGACACTGGGGACTGATAGATTAGTAACACGATTCCCTGCTCTTCCGAATTCCAAAAATCATGCAATAAAACTTTTCCAAAAGGTATAAAAACTTTAATATCGAGATGTTTTGTATGATAACTTATTAAAAAGTGAATCAAAATTTTAATTGTTTTTAAACACTAATTTTTTTTTCTTATTAAACCGATTTCATGACCACTTCCTCTTAGCTAATGTGTGTTTGGGACCGCACTGTTGTAATACATATTTAAGAAACTCGACCCCTCAAATGAAATGCTGAAATGCCGCCCCTGATCCAACTCCCCGATTTCGTATATAAATTTGACTCCATAATATTATAAAAATCAATCAAACTTGATTAACATCACACATATGGTTACACCTCAAGAATTCATCGCTCAGTTGAATTAAAAATCTATCAAAAACAATTTCGTGCGCCTTTTACTTTTTAACAATGAGGGTGTTTCTATTCGCAACTCCAGGGCTCAATTACGCTACTTTGCGGTGATTTACAAAAGGTAAAACAATGCGTTCCACGTGTGTCTGCTGGTAAACATAGGCAGTTTGTTATGAGTATTTATTAACGCATTCGATGTGTCTTAGATTGCTTTTAGCAACAGAAATTGTTTCGTCGCTTAATAGTATTCTCGAGCTTCTCAAAATAATGTTAGTTTTACTTATTTCCTTGTAAAAAGTGAGTTGACTGTTAAATGGTGAAAGCGTAAACGCAAGAAAACTCTGGATTAACAAACTTAGATAACGTTATACCAGGTAAAAAAAATATTGTTTTGTGTGAATTTGGAAGAAAATGTTTTTATTTTTTATTTTAAATCTTAAATTAATTTAGTTAACCGTATTTTACAGCAGCATTTAGTTGGAATGGACAGTATGCAAAATATTTTCTTGAATATATTATCGAAGCACGAAATGAAAAATGTTTAATCGAGAAAGAATTTACTTTATAGCTCACATTCTCAGATGAAAGATTTCGCCAAATTTGTTTAGGGTTATAGTTTTAGTATTGTACGAGCAAAGAACCCTTGGCGAGATTTCACATTTCAGCTAAACCATTTTTATTTTTTATCATGAGTGGAAATGGTAGAAAGATTACAGAATTTGATAAGTAAAAAGAAATAATGGTAGATCAAATTGAAAAGAAAACAACCACCATATATCCATGAGGACTATGTTGATGATTTGCATAGCATGACATAATTAAATCATAACCCAGAAATTAGAAACATACGAAACAGAAAAATTTTAAATTAACCGATTCGGCAATTTGACAAAAATAACTCAGCTACAAATGCAAAACAATTAGCGCTATCCAAGCAAGGCAAAGAAGTAGCATCTTCTTTTTTAACAATTCGTAATGTCAAGCAATTAAATTATCTAGCATTAATTGTTATTCTTGTCAGTCCACAATTATTATTTAGTTTTATCAAGAATTGATAAATATCGAATCCAACATCGTGGCAATGGCTGCTTAGAACTACGAACTACGTAATTTGCATGAATTTCTAACGTTTAGTAATGCTTCTTGAATTCTCATTTCTTTCTACGTGGGCCAGAATATCCAAAAGACTGAAAATTAATATAAAAAGAACAAAGTGAAAAAATCTTGCATACGAACAAAATTTACTAGGCTTATGAGCATCTTCTACGCTAAGGTATGTGTTTAATTTACCCTTTTCATTCGCCATTAGAGAGTGGCTGCAGTGCCCTCTTTAATTTGTTGGAGTTGCAAATTCGGTAGTTTGTATACACTGCTCGACATTGAAAATGCAACACCAAGAAGGAGTGGTCAGAAAATGATGAAATTTTTAAAAAAGACAAAGACAGCAAGGAATAATAAATGATCTTAATTTCAAAATGATAGGCAGAATACAGAGCGAGAACGGCGTGGGCTCAGTAGGATGAAGGACCACCGCGGACAGCGATACACGAAGAAACGCGTCTAGGCATAGAGTCAATAAGAATGCGGATGGTGTCCAGAGGGATGGCTCTCCATTCCCTTTCAACCATTTGCCACACTTCATCTTCTAAACGAGGCAGGGACAGAGTCTGCAAACGGCGTCCAATCACATCCCACACATGTTCGATTGGTGACAGGTCAGGAGAGTATGGTGGCCAGGGAAGCATCTGTGTGCCTTGGAGAGCATGTTGGCAGTTTTTTGCACTGTGTTGTCGAGCATTATCCTGCTGAAAAATTGCATTAGGTAGCCCTTGAAGGTAAGGGATTGCCACCGACCACAGCACATTATCCAAGTATCGTTGGGCCGCGGCCGTCATAGTGCCCTAAATACGAACTAAACGTAATATGGAATTGTACGCAATTGCGCCCCCAAACCATTATGCCACGTTGTCCTGCGGTGGGACGTTCCACAGTTACTGCCGGATTAGATTTGTCTCCACTTCGACGCCACACACGTATGCGACGAATATAACTGGATAAACAGAAGCCGGATTCAACTGAGAACACGACATTTCAACATTCTGTCATTCACGTCGCTCTAGTCCGGCATCATACTAAACGTTGCTGTCTATGTTGTGGGGTCTTCTTAGCGGACTCCGTGATTGCAGACCACATGCGACCAAACGACGGGAAATGATTCTGGTTGACACGGGAACATTCAGGGTATCTTGCACCTGCTGCAGAATCGAGGAATAAGTGACTTGTGGGTCTGCTACAGATTGTCGGTGGATGCGTCGATCCACGTGTTCTGTCATCACTCTGGCTGCCCCTGCACCCCTTAATCTTGCCACATTTCGTTGTTCCAACCATCTTCGGCACAGCCGATGCACCATGCTCGCATCCATGTGGGTATTAGCTGCGATTTGACGTACGGACGAACCTCCCCTTCTCAGTCCAATCACCACACCCCTCGTGAAATCGTCTATCTGCTGAAAGTGCCTTCATTGACGTCGGCCTGGCATTCTCTCGTGTTACACGTATCCTCCAAGACAAAAACAAAATTTCTTCGATAATTCTCCAGTCAGAAATAACGACACGAATATCGCCCATTCTGCAAGTTCCTTCCCTTATATCTTACTTCACGTGCGTCGGAGAGCTGCTCATTTCACATCATTTGCATAACTCAGTGATGTATGTCTACTCTAAAATTTGCATAAATTTCTGAACACTCCTTCTTGGTGTTGCATTTTCAATGTCGAGCACTGTAAAACAAAATAAATGTATTTAACAATTTAAATACATTACAAATATGGATGAGATGTTGCGTCATATATTACTAGAGATGATCATTACGTGAGAATATTGAAAAAAGAACCGGAACGTCAATGACAGTCAAGTGAGGATAATAAGCAATTCGAATTGCTCAATAAACTAAATATGTATAATTTTTATAATTTCTTAATTTACTCTTTTTTACGATCGGTTATAACGAGGAAATATCACGGTCCGTTCAACACGTTCGTCATAAATGAGTTCGACTTTATTTTGCATTTGGACATTGTGACAGCATTGTAGAACGTGACACTAAAGTGAAGAAAGTGTCATGTGCATATATTGTCGCTTAGAGGGGAAGTAAGATATCTTAGTGGTTTTTCTGGGATTAGATATCTTACTGTTGTTCTGAGGAGACGATATGCTGCTTAACTATCAGGAAGTTGTGTGTGTGTGTAGTGGAGTACTTGTATTGCGCTTTAAACCCCCCACTTTCATGTTCAAAACTGAAACAAAAGAGCTCTCAAGCCGAATCGTTTTTTAAACTCTAGAAATGGCTCCCCCGCCCAAGCATGTCCCTCCTCCTGGGTGCTTACGTGTATATAGTTGTGTGCGTGTGTGTGTAGGCTTATGTGTGTGCACGTAGGCGTGTGTATGTGTGTAAAGGCGTGCGCGCGTAGGCGACTGTGTATGCGCATGCGTGTGTAGGACATGGACGCCACCGCCCAGCAAAAGTGGATTCCGGGGATGCTCAGGACCAGCCGCGCCGCCGCCGCACAGTGGAGTATTTGACTGAAAATCCTGGCCAAAAGTCCAAAATTAAAAATTTACCCGATTTTTATGAAAATTTATTCCATGATAGTTGACTAACTGGTGCATCGATCGCCACCTGTTTTGGAAACTTGAGTCACATACAATTGCTCATAGCCTCAGTGAAAGATGAGATTTCTATAAGAATTTTCGCTTTTTTGTTACGTTTCAGCTTAATTATTACGTTTCAATGTAGATTTTTTTGTGGCTTTCTAAATGAATGGAATTGAACCAAACCAATTTTACGGTATAAAGAACTGTCAGGGCTTAGTGCTAATTATAAATCAAAGTAAATATTTTTATTTTCTTTTAGTGAAAAAAATAAAGAAAACTTGGTACGTGAGATTTTTAAAGGCTTTTCGCCTTAATTTATAACTAGAGAAAGCTTTTTAAATGGGTGTCGGGCTTGGTCGGGCTGTTTTGAAAGTTGCATCGTATTTGGCAAAGTCTCTAGTGCTAATTTCAGCAAAAAAATCTTCCGCCTACAACTGCCCTTTTTTTAAATGATTTTTTTAAAAAAAAGTGCATAATCCGATCTTTTTGTGACAAGTCATGATTTTAAACTGAATTTACCTACAAAGATTTAATAAATTTGCAAAAAAGTTATCATAAGTACTACTGAATGAAAATATTGACATATTTGAGCGCACAAACCATAATAAAATTTCAGACACGAGTTTCATGGTTATGAGAAACCGCTTCATCAATGTGTAAAGATGTAAGTTATGGAATGAGAATCATCCAATTAATTTCGAAAACGCTTACCTTTATGCATCGCTAAAGAGATTCACTGCACCCCTAAAACATGTGTTTGCGTTCAGTTATGTTAATTTTCTCATGTACGTTAATGAGTTAATAAATTAAATTATTTTGTGATCTCGCTAAGAAAATTTGCTCTTCCTTAAAATTGAGATAGATTTTAGATAAAATAAATAAATATTTATATTTTTTCAGATCATTGCTGCAAATAATGTGCCGGGGGAGGGGCTTTCCCCCTTATACGTAGCAAAAGGGAGGAAATACCCCCCCCCCCCCACTTGCTTAGGAGACAATTACAATTGTCTCCTAACGTTCCTACGCTAGCGAGCTATCCATATTTAAGACATTTTACCTACTCATTGTGAAATTAAAGTTATATAAAATTTTAGTTCCAAATTTGTTCGTACAATTTTTAGCGGGACACATCACACGATGTAAAACTAAGGATCGACCCAAGGTACGAGTACAATATATACAATTCAAAAACAAAGAGCTTTTGAATATCCATTTTCGAGTGTTTTTACAATTATAATATCCTAGTTCATTTATTTATGTATAAAAGATTCTTTGTAACCCCGAAACCCTTGTCTTTAATTCTTTTTGTGCATGATTAACTCAGGGTTTTAAATATTGAAACCAAACGAAAAGAATAAAATTGATTATTTTTTTGGTTTCAAATTAGTGTTTTGTACAGAATACTAGGATTTTTTTAACAGCTTTTTGCTCTTTTCCCCCCTCGAACAGTGCACTTAATTACATATCTTCAAAGGAAAACGGCAATTCGCATCGAACATGTTTACTTATCACTTGTCTAAGCATTATTGGCAAAGAGCCAACCGTGGCATTCATTTCGGATCGAGTGAAAATTATTGAAAATTTTTATTTCAACTCATTGAAGAAAAATTCATTATAAATCAGTGAAAGAACATAACTTCACCGTTTTCGCTGTAAATGAAGGTAAGGTGTTTATATTATTTCCTTAAAAAGTTTCAGAGCCGTAACATTATTAGAATATTGGATGCAAGAATTTTAGTTTACATGGATTGAATAATTGAAAAAAGTCGAAAAAGTGACCTCCCTTTGTAAATTCTTAGAAATTCGGTTAATTACGTTAGAACTTCAAACAAATCATAATCTTGAAGAAAATTATTTTTCCTATCTAGTGATGCATTGGGTTTTTTTCTACGTTTACTAGGATCGTTTTTACGGTCGTAAACATGCAAAAGTCTAAACCGTGGATAAAATATTAAATATTTCATTTTCTAATTCAAATTTTAAAAATCGAGTTTCAAATTGTAACATTAAACATTTCAGACAACTTGTATACCAAGTTTCATGTCTATAAGTGGGATAGCTTCGCCGTACAGCGCACAAACGCACACAAGGATGTCGCCTTCAGAAGGGTGAAAATTTCAAACTAGTTTTGGCCAGGATTTTCAGTCAAATACTCCACTGTGCGCCGGTGGACGGTGGTGCTGCAGGCCTGGTCCAAGCTGAAAAAGGAACCACAACGTCAAGGACTGTCAAGTGAGAACAATAAGCAATCGTGATTGCTCAAAAAAAAAAAAAAAAAAAAAAAAAAAAAAAAAAAAAAAAAAAAAAAACCGAAATAAGCAGTAAATAACATAATAAATATGAAAACGTCTCAATCCTTGTTATGTTTAAATATTGATTAATGGTTTTATAAGAGACTAGTCGACCCGTGCGGAACTCCGTACTGTGATTCAAATCGTTTTTATGTCACTCCACTCCTTAAATATTTCAAAGAAGGGACATTATCAAGAATACAAGAAAGTAAACGGGTGTTGGCTCAAAAGACGGTATAGAATTTGAAGACACCAGTAACAAAACCTCTTTAAATACAATGTTGGTTGCGATACTGTGATCATCGCTCACTTTTTAGTTCTACGTATTTTCAATGCAAACGTAAATAAATCGATTATTGCAGAAAGGGCGTAAGTCACATTTTTTTTCCAAAATTGAGTTAGTTGTGGTTTTTCCATGCTTGTATGTAGTTGTAGAGACATCAGCTTGTGCAGCAGGGAAGTCAATTCTTGTGCTACAAAGCACTTTATTTAGGGGTCAGTTTTCGTTTTTGTGCAGAAAGGGCGTAAGTCCCGGACTTATGCCCTTTCTGCATTAAATGCGAAGGAAGAAATAGTAAGACGCAATGGCAAGAGCATAGAAGAACTAGATTTTTCGGCGTAATAAAGTAAAAACAAATAACTCCATTTATCTGACATAATTTCGGTAATGGTAGGTTCGTCAGTTTGGGGGGTGGAAGGGGGGAGATTCGAAATCACGGAATCCGAATGAAATTCGCTAATTTCTCGGGTTTTATTAACATCACTCAATGAACTGCGAAAAAACTATAATTTCAGCGAGATGTATGCTGATCAAAATAAGAATAACACTACAGGAGACTTTTTCCAGAAATAACACTGAAGAAATTGAACAAGGTTTCTGATGACTTTCCTCTGAGAGGACATTCGTTAGTCCTTTGCGACCGGGATCTTGGGACAGTGAATGTTCAACAGATATGACAGATTATAACCGTGTGAAATCCAATCTCTCATAAGTGATATCCTAAAATTACATCAAGATTCACCGTCAAATCTGTTCAAAATAATGAAACCTGTAACTGCTTAAACAGGTGTACTTCATTTTTTAAGAAGACTTATCTCCCAAATTGGAAAAAGATTCCACTGGCGACAAGTATTTTCAATTATCAACATTCATGATGCTTAAATATTCGATAGAGCATCAAAGAAACGGTTTCAGACTATCTATTTTATAGACGGTTTTCAAGAGAATATTGCAAGGTAACGCTTGTCGGCTGAACTACCTTTGCCAATATTGAGTATAAAGGGAAAATTTTAATATTGTTGAAAGAAATAACAAATACCAAGATGAGTATTCAGTGCAATTTTGAACATGGTCATACTAATGTGTACATCGAACTTGGTACATAAAACTAGGATAGTAAAAACGATTTCCATAGAGGATGTATTTGATGTATATGAATATATTTTTATAGACATGTAGAACTTTTGCTTTTTATCTCAGTTAGTTTTTTGATTTTTTTCTTTTTTTTACGCCTGACTTTATTATTTCACTAAAACAAGACTAGAGAAAGAGGAAAATACACGATGTATTTTCTTAAGATAATGAATTTATGATTCCGAACTTCACTAATTATTTTTGTCACTTTGTAATATTATTTTTTATTATCATAAATCAGTTTGAAACAAATCTGTTTCACTTGACTTTCATTTTCACCACTGTAAACTAGTCTTTCAGGATATTTATTGCAGAAAGGACATAAGTCCAAATTAAAATTTTTTTTAAAAATTAATTTCAGCGACGAAATGAAACGTAATTTAAGGTGAGGTAATGATCCTACTTGCCGCTAGATTAGTCATAAAAATTTTCGTAGAATTTAGTCCATTTCTGAATGAAAAAATAAATTTTTATTGATTCCTGAAAAGAGCAGTAGTTGAACTTATGCCCTTTCTGAAATAATCGTTTCAAATATTAACAAAAGTTTTTACTCGTAAAAAAGCAGTAAATTTGCATGTGAAAAAATGGGTTGTGGCAAATACTGTCCTGTGAGCCTCTGGCGGAAAAAAAAAAAACCAACAAAACATTAAAACGATATTTATTGAAACGGATTCGGACTTACGCCATTCGGATTATCAGCACGACTCTCCAACCAACCGAGCAAATGTGTTTTCTTTCCCGAATGCAATGCAATTCATTGAACAATGTGTAATAAAAAAAAGCAAAAAAAAAAAAAAAAAAAAAAATCGACAAAAATCAAAAGGAAAAAAAAAGACCATGTGTCTATGTTTTGTCATTAGCCAGCATGATACACTTTAAAATTATTCGTAAAACATGGAATTTGATAAAGGAATAAGGAAGATCTCGCGTAGTGACAAAAAGACAGGCTACAGAAATAGTATATAAGATTGAAGAGAAGTGTTTTTATTTTTGAAAATATGTATTTGTTGTTAGGCAAAAAGAAAATAACCGTTTTTTTTCTTTTTTTGACCGAAAAATTGATTTGTTGACCATAAGTCTAATTTTCGTCATTAGCAGGCACGATAAGCTATAAAATAAGGGGGGGTTTCATCAAGAAACAAGAAAAATCTCACGCACCGACAGAAAATATAGGCTACAGAAATAATATTTAAAGATATTCCCTTAGTAAGAGTTGCTGTAACTCAATGAACTGGCAACTAAAGTCAGGCTGCTGCTTTAAGAACACCGCAAATATTAACTAACATAGGTTAGTAGTGTCTTGATAGTTTACTTCAAAAGGCCATCGCTGTTTTTTTTCTTTCAAAATTGCCACTTTTTAAAAATGTTGACATCAAGACAAAGTTATTATTCTTGTTCTTTGATTATTTTTTTATTATTTAAAATTCGAACTTTTTAAAAAGAAAAATAATTCTGATGTTGTATTCCAAGCAGGATTTTTGCAACTCTGAGACACAAGTTATTTACAAAGCTAACGGAAAATACGTACTACTTAGCTTGCACATATAAAGAAGCACATAATTCCACTTATATTCAGCAAAGACTTAATCGTGGCTTAAGTAGCGACACGTCCACCACCTTGGGGCTAAACGCAGCTTTCATCCTATATCTACTATGATGAAGTAGCTTGCTTTGCCTATAGATTGTGGTATTTTATTAACTCTATGTTAATCCACACCAGTGGTTGGAAAAACTACATTTTTTTTTTTTTTGTAGCGAACAACAACTACAACTACTTTGTTACAAATGTAGTTAACTACAACTACTTTTTTCAAAATGCAGCAACTACAAACTACTTTTGAAATGTAGTCACTATTTCGCTACTTTCCAAAAAATAAGTAAATACAAAGCATACACAATAGTTGTTCCTCAAAAAATGAAAGTCAATTTTTCAAGTCGCATACATTCTTATATTTTTCCTCTTGTCAAAACAATCGTGAAAAAAAGTTTTATATAATTTGCACAACGGCAACCCGTGCCGACTTGCACCTGAAAGTGTAAAACAGTACTTGCACGCTAGGCCAAATCGAAAAAAAAAAAAAAAACCTTTTTTAGAAACTCGAAATTTCTGTAGATAAAACGTTGCCCCTGTACCCAACGCCCCACATGTACCACAAGAACATTTATTCAAATTAAAAAACATTTGAATATGCCACACTTGACCTAAAATTTATAATTTTATTTAAAAAATTGATTTTTTTTTCAGTTATCTTTCAAAAAATTACATATAAATTTAAATAGAATATCAAGTTCAATAATTAACTGGCGAACACATTTACAGATCAACAATTACAAACGAATAGTAAAAAAATAATATATTTTAAATGAAAAATTTAGCTCAACCTGGAAAAAATCCCATATCTTTGAGTACTATGTGGGAGATTTAAAAATTGCAGGAAAACAGAAATTTCTATGTAACTCTAATTACCTACTTTTCTACTTTACTGTTTATAATTTTTAGCTTGATAATTTCGTAAAATCTTACATATGTGAAAATATGTATCAAAAACTTAATTTTTTGAAGAAAATTATAAATGTTAGGCCACGTGTGGGATATCTAAATGGTTTTTAATTTGAATAAATATTTTTGTGGTGCATATGTTCAAATTATATGATTTTTTTTTTTTTTTTTGACGTAGAAGGATAAAATATAAGAGAGTGTCCGACTTGAAAAATCAACTTTCAATTTTTTTTTGGGGGGGGGACACCCTAATACACAAACATACCGTAAGAGGATTGAACAAAAAAATATTGATAAATTAGCTCATCAGAAGACACTAAGAAAAATGTCCGTTATCATACTCTCATTAACTGTAATGCTCGCATTTATTGTAAGTCCTCCAGAAAAGTTTAATTTCATCCTTTTCTATAACAGTTTCAGTAGCTTCTTTTTATTTGGTGAATACTGTCGAAAATTTAAACCTCGCTAAAATATTTCTGTTTTTCAATCTTCGATCTGTTCATATAAAATTCATCAAATTTTCAACTCGCGAAATCACCGATATCTTTATTTTCGCGAAAATAAGTGCTTTTTTTCAATATAAATATTGGTGAAATATGAAAATTACGACGACAAACAAACTAATGGCGTCGAGCAGATAGAACGTATGGCGTAAAAATGAAATGCCTGAGGTCAGCTCGTATTTTTATGAGTCTTATTTCTCATTGCATCCGCTGATATACTTGTGTAAAAGTTGCTCCAGTCAAATTCGTTTAAACCTTGATTTTTTTTTCAGTTTATTTAAAAGTAGTTTCCAGAAATCGCTACAAACTATTTTTTTTTGTAGTTAACTGCTCACTACACTACTTTTTTTAAAATGTAGTGCGCTACACTACAAACTACTCAAAAATGTAGCTACTACAGTAGCGTCGCTACTTGTAGCGCTCTACTTTCAACCACTGATCCATACTCAAGAGGTACCACAATCAAGAAGAAAAGCAGGTGGATCCGTCATAGCAAACATTGAAAGAAAGTGAGTTTAGCCCCAAGATGGCGGATATGTCGCTATTTAAGCTGCGATCTAGGGCTTTAATACTGAGGACTGCGGAGTCGGAGTCGGACTGATTTTAGAGTAAAGAAGTCGGAGTCGAGAGTAGAAGGCTTGAAGTTTCAAGAGTCGGAGTCGGATTCTTTCACTTTCCCATGAAGTCCACTACTCTGTCAGTGCTTGCCGAGTCAGTGTCGAAGTCAGACTGGTTTAGGGGTATTGGGGGGTAAAAACTGACAATAAACGAATCGGAATCGGATTTAATCGTTTTTACTTGGAATCCGCAGCCCTGCATGTTTGCTGTAATGACGTTCTTTATCTCGTTGACAAGATAACAAGTACACTTTCCACATTTCTGGAAAAAAATGTGGAACATTTTTAACATTGAGTTACGAATGTTCAATATTGTTTTCATTCTTATTCAGTCAAACCTCGTTATTGTGTCACCTGAATTTCGCGACAATTCGGATGTTATGTCACATTAAGTCCCGAACTTAGGTCATATAATCGTAATGTTACGTGGCTCTGGATTTTACGACAGGGTTATATAGAGAAACTCTGATTATGACGACACTTTGCGCTGCTCAGACAGCATGGATTTTTTTTTTTTGCGACTATAAATATTTTCAGCAACAGTAAAATAATAAAAACATCTGGAAAAGTGAATTGTATGAATTTCTGAATCGGACAAAAGATAAGAGACTTTTGTTATTATATACCACACATACCCTCCCGAGAATGACGGGGCGCGGGGGGTAGATACATTTTGAAAGCTACAGATTTTAGACTTTGACCAGAGGTACAATAGAAAGGAATGCAGAGCAAGTGAATTTTGGTACTGGGCAAGGAAAGCAGCAGGATAAAGGACTATATATACCTTTTAAGCTGTAGTTGGCCACTGCAAGCTTCTCCCATGAGAGAAGATACTACCCCCCCCCCATTAGATTGAAAAGAAACAAACGACTTTATAGTACAGAATGAATTAGAAAGCGTTTTTCCATTCTTGAAAGGTGGGGATTAGCCGCCAAAATCTAATCAAACTGTGGCCAAAAGTGAAGAGTTCTTTTTTTTTCTTGCTGAGAATTACAGGGAAACCCTTTTTTATTTACCTAAAAATCTAACTTTGGGGAAAGTAGGAGTATTATAATAATATTCAATAACCAAGCAAACCATTGTTGAAAAGTAATTTAGAATTTAAAAACAGTATTTTTTTTGCATATAATTTAACTTTATAAGGAAAATCCAGAAATAAATTTAATTAGAAACATCAAACTATCTCAAGAGTGACGTGATACCGAGGTTCGACCAGTTCGAGGTTTGACTGTTGTAGTACATCGATACTTTACCCTTTTCTCTCCATCTCAAGCTACATACACATTACAACTATTTCACAGACCCGCAGCGTAAAAATTACTTACACTAATGTGAAATTAATCTAACAAAAGGTGCTTTTCAGGGCCAAATAAAACTTCAGCCTAGTATAATATCATAGCAAAAAATATTTCTAAAACGTATTCTCAGTTACAATGCTCAGATACATATGTCTGTTAAAATTTAGAGTTTTACTTTTTTTTTTTGGTCAGAGAGTGATGTGAGTCCTCAAAGAAAAAAACCCTGTTACTTTATATTTGCATAATGTAACTCTATACAATGTTGTAACGTTTCGAGTCTTAGAAAAACCAACAACTTTTAATTTTATTCGTGATAACGGTATCTCTACTAATAATAAAGCTCAAAGTTTGTCTGGATATCTAGATCTCTGTTGGGATATCTGTCCGGATCTCTGTGACGGGCTCAGCGCCTAAACCGTTCAGCCTATTTTCATGAAATTTGGTACAAAATTAGTTTGTAGCATGAGGGTGTGCACTTCGAAGCTATTTTCTGAAAATTCGATTGTATTCTTTTTCTATTCCAATTTTAAGAACATATTACCGAGCAAATTATCATAACATTTCCAAATTATATTAAATTTTCTACTACGAGCAAAGCGCTGCGGGTACCGCTAGTTCAAAATAAAAGTCAAAACATTTTTAGTTCCCAATTATTACTTATGTTTTTAAAACATGTACTTATATGTTTATTTATTTGCCTTTATAGCAAAGCCATTTATTATTTATATCTATTTATAAAAAAAACATGTATACAACAACGATAGGAAATGTCCTTCCCATAAAACCATACTACAAAAGGAATTCATGAAAGATTATCTTCTATGAAAAAACCCAAAGCGAGGAAACACTTATCCTTTCGTACGTTTCCTACTTGTACTTATTGTCTGACGTTGAATTCTTCAGTTTGTCACAAAGAGAAAATAAAAAGTTACTACTTTTCCTTATTATAGATCAGACAATAAAGTTTTGTTGTAGACGGGATGACATCGACACGACATTACTTGGCTTGGTTAAATGGCGGGTAATGGCAGTTCTTCGAAAGATTTTCCGCTAGAAGATATGGAATCCAGTTTGTCTGTCATAAGTATAGCATCTTCACAAATGATCTTGCGGCTTGTGCTCATCCAGATGCTTTGAGGTTAATGAAAAATTAAATTTAAGAGTTTTTAGCAATACACCCAAACATGTTTTTGTGCGGTCTTTTTTTGTGAGATTTTTTTGTGCATTTTTTTTTTGTGCGGTAGTTATAAAACGAGCGAAAATTATTTATAAAACGAGTGCCAGGTAGTATTTTTAAGTGACGACAGGGGCATCCCGTTGGGAAGTCACTGTGACCTCCCAAAAACTTCTTTATTCGGGAAATTTTTCGGGAGTCGGCAAAATTATCATCACTTGGTTTATTTTGATTTCGTTTAAATATAACATTTTGGGTTCTTTTCTACATGAGACTTTTTTTATGCGGTTCCTATCAACAGCATAATTTTTTATTTTTTTTTAAAACTGTGTTGCGATAACAACTTTTTACAGCTAGTCGTGAAGTTTCGAACAATTTTTTTTATGCGATTTTTTTTATGGGGTCCCTATCTACCGCATGAAAACAGGTTTGGGTGTAAATATTCCGATTCCAGTTGTTTTAATAAATAATTCTGTTTCATAAAACTTTAAATTTTGTTTTCTAGTTGTTATTTTCATCTTTTAAAACTCCACAAAAGAAGTGACTGTTATATATGAATCATCCCCTGTTATGAAACAAAATGTTGGATCATGGAAATTAGTGAAATGTTTGCTATAGCGAAAATAATACTTTCTCAATTCTTCTTCAGGAAATCAAGGGTAAAGGTGTTTAAATCCTAATGTTTTTCATAATTACATACTTAAAATGATGCGTATGCAGGGGAGTGTGGGGCAAAGGGAAATAGTTAAGA
Source organism: Uloborus diversus (assembly GCF_026930045.1). Lineage (NCBI taxonomy): Eukaryota > Metazoa > Arthropoda > Arachnida > Araneae > Uloboridae > Uloborus > Uloborus diversus. The sequence goes on from NC_072735.1 coordinate 58,898,629, forward strand.
TTACTTACCTTTTTCGAAATGAAAATAATCGAAATTAGCTTTGAAAATTACAGTAGATATAGAAAAAACAATGTCTTACATGGAAGCATTATTTTTTACTTCAGGCTGTCAATTTGTACCTTTAAAATAAAGTAGAAAATTTGGTATTAGTGGTATTTTCCACTAAAAAATAATGATAGTATGCTTAATATGTATATTCTTAAGCGAAGGAGAGTCAGTGTGGCATGATTTAGTTTAGTAAAATGAAAAAAGTTGATGAGTCCGCACAGAGGGTTTTTGCGAGGGGTCACTATTACAAGCCCGTCGTGCCCAACCTACGGCTCGGGGACCAGATGTGGCCATCGAAACCGATCCATGTGGACCGATGCTATATTAATATTACAGATCTAAAAATATATTCTGATACCTCTCTATACAACGGAGTCTTTATTTGGTAAGCATGCAGTAATGATGACAACAATTCTTGGTTTATAATTTTCTTTACTTTTCCGCGACTTCCCATATTATCTGCAAAAAAAGATTTCTTAATATTTTAATTTTACATTGTGTTTTTGCCCACGAGATTCATCTCAGTAGGAGATGAGGTCCTCAGGTAACAAAGTTTTGGGCACCACTATTTCAAATCCCAAGCTAATCTTGCAATCAGGTAAAGTGACTATTTCAACAGAGTTGTATGTATTTGGAATAGTTTACCCGAGAGAATTCTTTGCAATGGCGTGAACAGCTTTAGGAGGACTTTTAATATTTCTTTCGGATCATCTAGGACCAGCCTGCCTGAGCCTGTTGAATGTCATCACTTTTGTATTTGTATTACATCGGCCTTTTATACGGGAAATCGTTCTAGTTCAGTTTTAAATGAGCAGTTAGTTTAAATAAAAATAAAATATAAAACATTTCCTATAAGTGTATTTAAAGTTCATTCCAATAGGTCAATTTTCTCTCATTTTCTATTGTGCTTGAAATCCAGTTTTATAAACGCACATGAGAAAGACGAACTACATGTTACATTCACCATGGCAATGGGCATAAACGATTCCAAAACAAGATCGATTAGAATTGTGTGCAGATAATCTATGAGGAGCGCTTTTCGAGTAACGAACTGAGTAATGGGATTGCGCGGCATTTTTCCTGCTAATGATTAACTCTTCTCGAATCGAGATCGTAATGTATTTAAGCAAGTCTCTTAAGTCTAACGATGCGTTTTTGGCTCATACCTCTATAGCATAGAAATCGTGCCTTATTTTCTGCATCTATCAGAACTCTTGAATGATGCAATGATTGTAGTTTTAACGAAATGAAAAAAAAAAATGTGAGAGTTGCCGTTATTGTTGTACAATAAACATTTTAATAGCTAAAAATATTTTTTTACTCGCTGCGTCGCCAGGCTTTGCACGGTCTACCTCGAAAATAAAAGTTATTTCAAGTGACGCGTGTTCAACAATCAAGCATGGAAAAAAAAGGCAGATTGCGGGAAAACAATTAAAAAAAAAACATTTTAAATCCCACGATTACAGAAAAAGCCTCAAAACAAAAGCCGGAATTTTATTTGTACATATTCGAGAAAACAAATGGCAACAGATCTTTCTTCTCAATGATTTTCTTTAATAAAGACATTGTTACGAAAGTTGAGATGAAGCACTGAATGATAATATGAATGGAGGAAAACGTTCGAAAAATAGGGATTTTATGTCGAAACCTAAGTGTCATAGTTAATAAGCTTTAGTTGATATCGCCACTAATTATTATCGGAGGATTATGTTAAATAGCCAAACATAAAGATGGGAAAATTACGAATCTATCGATACCTGGTTCGATGGTCAGTTCACTGCGGTTCGGGAGAAGTAACTGGGACATACATACACAGATACACAGGTACATACATAGATACATACGCTCAGTTTTTAATTACATAAGATTAATAACATCAACGAATTTCTAATTGAATTCATTGCGTTTGTTGTGAGAACGAATTATGCAAATTCTTTTGAATTATTTGCTTTTCAAATTACATTCGGATTGTCCATTTATGCAACCGACGGGAAGAAAAAAAATATGGAGAGTTTTAGGGTCTAATAATTTTCGGACGCATTACCAAAAAATTATAGATTTAAATTTATGACATCGTTTAACTTTTTTTTCCTCCAGAAAATTATAATCTCTTTCTTGATTTTAGTCAACTCACTGTTTAAAAACATTTTTCGCAACTCCTTGCATTATATTATTACCGAGTAAATGATATATTTTTAAGACATTGTGGTAATGGTTGGTTCGAAGAGATGTCTACGATAAAATAAGAGCATAATTTAAAATCATCGAACCAAGAAAAATAAGAAGGAAAGGAAATAATTAAATGAAGTGATCAGAATGCTATACGTATAAGTTAGTTGTTAGTATAAAAGCACTTATTTTCGCTAGGGTTCAATTTTCGTAGTCGCGAAAATTAAGACCTCGCGTTATTTTTTTTTCCCTGGTGGATTTTCAAACTTTCGGTACTGTTCATATAAAATTCTCAAAATTTTCGGCTCGCGAAATTACTGTTATTTTTATTTTTGCGAGATCATGTGCTTTTACAGTATTTGAAATAATGTGCAAGATCTACTAGAAAACTGAATTTTTTGCTTGGGTAAATCGAAGCTTGTTTACCTGCGTTTTACCTTCTAGGTATTTTGTGAATCTTCGTCCTTACTTCAACATTTGGTATTGATTCGAAATTCCTATTTCACTTGCACATATTTCAGTCACAGTGCTTTTTGTTTTCTTAGGTTCTTTCTTTTTCGTTTGATTCTTTAGTTGGGAAAGTTAAGGAGATCTAAGAAAGAACTTCGTTCGCCATTTTTTGCAAGCTTGTTAGGATGTCCTTGACCGCTTAAAAGGGAGGGGTAAAGCGTAGCAAGGATGGGAAATGGAACTGAAAGTACTAATTGAAGCCTTTACGCATATGTATGCATAAATATGCATAAAAATAACAACAGTTATTCATTTAAATTCTATGAAATACCGTTTAACAACTAACGTATCAGAGCCTGTTAGGGTCCTTTTGGTTAGGTAGCTTTTGTAATCGGCATCTTGAGTGAAACTCAAAATATTTTCAAAACTTTTGTTTTCAGTCATTTGATTATCGGAAAAACTTGTTTCCTGATACACACACAAAACCTATTTTTAGAACATATAAATTCTATTGTTCCAGACGTTTGTCTCTAGGTCATATCGCCATCTAAGCCAGTGCTTCTCAACCTTTTTGACTTCACGGCACACCTGATAGTTGACTCGATCCTTGCGGCCCAGTAAGGATACAAAGAGAACACTGAATTTCCATATGAATTCAAAAACGAATCTTTTAAATATTTGAAATCTTTCAATTATCTCAGTTTCTTTGCAAATTAAATTTAAGTACTTCATGAATTTTAGTGATTATTACGGTCAGAAAGTACCCCAAACCTTAACTTAATATACCACTGAAACACTTGTGCCTATCTTGAGAGACAGTGGCGCTTTAATTCAGCTCTTTATGTTGGGAAGAGCTACACGAAGTTTTCAAATCAAGGATCTAGACATGATATTTGTTGCTTTTATAAATTTACAATGCTAAGAATGCGACGTCACAAATCTATCGTCGCCTCAGAAATATAGTAAGATATATAGTCCCAGATATAACACTAAGATATCTTACTGTCGCTCTGAGGCGACGATATGTTCCTCAAAATGGTAATTGTAATAGCTCATGAATAGCGTGATCAGAGATTTTTATGTATTCTTTTTACTCACAGCCAATAGCGTCCAAATGCACTATACTGAACCCCAGTCCTTAGGTCTTTGAATTTTTCTCATGCCTTCAAAGAAAATTCTTGCTGAGATATTGTTCAAGGTCAGTCGAACAGAAGTAGAGCTTAAACTTTGTTCTTTGATCAAGGCCAAATGTTTTTCCACCACATTTTCTCCACTGCCTTTCGTTCAGAAGGTGTGTAACTGATCCGTTTGAACATGAACAGTGAGCCACGATCTAATTCCTCTCTCCAATGCTGAATTTTTGATTTGAATCCGCGTATCTTGTACCCAAATATAAACACCATCTCACCGCGTCCTTTAATTCTTCGATTCCGTTCGTTAAGGTTCTCAAAAATATCTGCCACATACGGTTGTTTCCCCAGACAAGACAATATTTTTCTTGTAATAAACTGTTGTCGTGAAACATCAGAAATTTGTACCTCATCCCTTAAGCTCAAAAACTCTTGGCTGAACCTTGCTTCTCAAAAGCCCGCAAACCTCCATGTGGCAAAGCAGGAAGTGATCATTTGCCTCCACCTCTTCAGAAAGTACCAAGAAAATATGAGAGCTAAGTTGCCGTAACTGCATGAAGTTGAAGATTTTCACTTCTTAACCAATAACCATCGTTGACCTACAGCTCATCTGATATAATGTGTGCCAGCAGAATTTAATGATGGAGGACATACATTTGAATCTTTGAATTTTGATTTTTCGCTCTCAACATGCATTCTTTAACATTTTCTGTCGTTACCACTTTTCATTCTCTAAAAGCGCTTGTGCAATTGTAACAATAGATCCCATTACTTTTTTTTTCATGTAACTGTAATGCTGAATGTTTCATCACCATGCCGAGAAAATTCTTTGCAGAAAAAATATTGCTCTTGAGCGTTGCCGCACAGTGGTTCAAAACGACAAAAAAGCGGAAAAAATTCAATAACTTTGAATATTCTCAAAAAATGCTCTGGAAAATTGTTAAAATTGTTGTATGGTAATATTTATCTTCCTGCTGGCGGATCGCATTCACTGCGAAACCCCGATTTTACTTCCCCGAATATACGTTTTCCCCACGTTTTACGATTTTCATCATCAGGTCCCAGTTTTTCCTTGTACTAATAATATTAATTTAACCCGGATGGAAAGTTTGTTATTTATGAATTTTTCGCATTTTATGTTTTCCCTTGGCAGTTAAAAAAAAGAGAAATGTTATAAAATTAAGTAACGTGTATCCTTCTGTGCATTTTTAAACATAATCCAATCTGTTGAAAGTTAATCCATGAAAACAGAAATGCTACTGCTCCATCTGTAGCCGACCTTGTGGACCCTTCGGCCGCCAATGAAGATGAACAAGAACAGGAAACACAACTCGTCTCTTCTTTCAATACTGCATTTAAGAGCTTACTAATAGTGAAAGACTATTTTCTTTATCATAAAGACCAGGAAAAAACTTTGCAAAGTATTTCAATCCTGGAAGATGCTGTATTTACTTTGGATTCAATGATTCATTATTACTGACTATTTTCAACTTAAACGCTCGGATTCGTAACTTAATGTGTTAGAATAATCTAAATTGGTATGTACAATAATGTTCTTTTCGTAAAACATCGCGTTTTTTACCTTTTATAAGCGTCATCGTAGCAACCTTTATTATTATTTTCGTTTCCTTATCTAATTTTTGCTTTCTATACAATTCCCATATTTTACGTTTTCCCATATTTTATGTATTTTAAGTTTGATTCAGGCCACTGAGAAACGTGAAATCGGGGTTTCTCTATAGTTCAAATTCATTTCTGGGTTTAACGAAAAATATAAATTAAATCAGTTGTATGCCACACGAAAGGTTTATTTATTGCAATTGATACCTTCGAATAATATTTTCTGGCAATGTTGACAAACTGAGAACAGCTTTATACTAGAATGATTTCGAAAAGCAAATTAGAAATTTCAAACATTTGATGATTTTCTAATTTCATTGTTTCATGAAAATTTTTTAAACTTTTTATATATAATTCTGTATGAGTTTTAAAAATTTCTTTCTCATATGTATCTTCTTTAAAGCCATACTAAACGGGTCCGAAAATTGTTATTATCAGGTTACTATTGCATTGCATGTTGAATAATGCTCCGCATTAAGCCATAACAACGTATATCTGTTTAAAAAAAGTCCTCTATATTTATTGATAAACGTTTCAAGAGCCCCAACTTTCGGAAACAGTAAACAAACGTTTTTAGGCGTTCCTGCAAAGTAGTGAAACTGTGACATACCTTAGTCTGGAGCATGTCAAGTTTGATGACCAATTTCTTTCATAAAAAGGTAATTTAGTCCCATCAAAACGTTACGGGTTATTTTCTAGCTTACTATATTGGTGTTTGCAAATAGCGAAAATCAAACGAAACATCTGCCACGACTGCAGTCGCAGGTGGTCGCAGCTAAAATGTTGTTGTTTATTTACAGGGAGGATTAAAATACTGATGTATGTAAATTTTAGCCCACCGGAAGCCGCCGATAAAAGTATATTGAACAATATTTTTCAATATAATTTTTAGAAAATAATGTTTTTTTATTTCAGGTAGTTCTCAATTTTCATGAATTTTTAATTTTTAACTACGATGTAATATTCATCCTATAAGTGTGAAAAACCAATCAGAAATGACTTTTATTAAATTTTAGACCTCCTTATTGAATGAATGAATTAAAACTGAAGTATAAGGCGTACGTCCGAAAAAAGTAAAAACATAATTGTTCAACAATCTTGGCTTATTTTTGTAAAAACGAATATTTTTTTTCAAAAATCTCTTATGGAGTAAGTTACTACAACTCAAGGGCTAAGTAATTACGACATGAAATATTTTTTTATCTTAAAACCTAAAAATGGCTATTTTTTCCGCCCTTGAACCACTGTGCGCCGCCGTCCTAATTAGCAAAAGTATAGCGCACCTTTTATGTCTGTTGATTCATCAACTTGATACAAAACTTTTCTATTTTTAGTTTCTCAACCAATATTTTTCTTCTGCCACTCGTCATGTCGTTAATTCGTCGCCCGATAACATTGTCTGGAATTTTCAGTCTGACCTCATTCAGTCCATCGGAACCTATCATTCCCCGTACGATTTCTTTACCCGCTAAAAAAATAAATGTTTCACCGTTGGTATGCAATTTTCAATGTAATTTAGCAATTAATGAAACTAGCGACATTATATCTGATCTCTTCCGCAAGTAAAATAAATCTATGTTCTTCGTTTTACCAGAACTCCGAAAATACCGGGGCACACAAAGGATCTTGCCTCGGCACACCACTGTTCAACCGGGACACCGGTTGAGAAGCACTGATCTAAGCTATGTAAAATAGGCCTCTGGGTTTTCAGTCTAAAAATTCGTAAATGTCAGTCAATATAAGAAATTAGTTTAGGAAGTGAATGAAATCAAAGTAAAAAGAAAATACTCGTTGACAAATGCAGTTTGGAAAAAAAGAAACAATACATAACAAAAATTAAGTTTTTTTCCCACACTAAAAACGAACAAAATTATCTATTTCCATCCTTTTTCAACCTCATGAACATATTGTGAGCAAAACACTCATTTATACATTTTTCTGACATATAGGGGAGACTGGGGAAAGGTGGCGAACTTTTTAAACTTTATTTTTTCAAAGGTTGTAACTAAAGTAGGAAATATTTCTTTTATTGCTTGGATAATCTGTATGGTATCTGCAATAAAGCCGTATTTTTGTTTTGACAATACTATGCTTTATATATATTTTACATATTTTTCTGTGAACCTTCGCAGAGTACGCACACTTGCTCCGTCACGGGATAAGTTGGCGAACCGTATGGGGTAAGTTAGCAAATTGAGAAAAACTCATAATAGACACAGAAAATTTCACATAAAGCGTCAATGATGCTTTAAATAAGCAAGTAGAACTCACAATGAATGAAAAAAAGCGAAATTTGTATTGTAATTGCTTTAAAATTAGGTATGTTACACCATATAAAAGGTTTAACTTTGATTTTAGAAGTAAATGCTGAAAAATACCAACATTATTTGAAATGAATTATTTTATTTGCCTCCGTTCTTCTTTTTTATCTTTCTTTTGGGTTTACATTCCTTTTTTTTGTAATCAGATATTTTTTGTATGTTTTGGGGACTCTCTGTGATGATTTGTGTTTTTCTGCTGCAATTCTTTCTTCCTGAAAAGCTTTTTTGACTGGAGTATCCAAGAGTACTGCTGTAGACCTCTTTTGTTTCCTTCCTTATCCGACGCTCTCCAGCTTTAGGATAAGATCGTATATGATCTGGAGTAATGCTCAGAGACGTATGTGGGATTAGCTGAGACATAGCACTATCTTCAGTAAGAAACTCTAAATTTGAATTATTGAATGAAGTAGCAACTGAATCTGCTCTAGAACAGGTACATCCAGTTTTACTACTTTCTTCCAACATGGTTGCTGCTGGACAAACAGATTCATTTATAGATCCAGTAAATTGGGAGTCTGGCCGATCAGTGATATAACTTGGCACGAAGTCACATTCCTGAAAAATGTTTGAATTGCAGGAAAATTCACCAGTTCCCTTGAAACCATTCATAATATTTATGGGGCTTGCTAGGGCCATGGTGGCCTAATCGGTAAGGCATCGAACTTGTGACCGGAGGGTCTCGGGTTCGATCCTCGCTGGTCGAAGATCCACCGTCGTCATTAACGGTGACTGAGCAACGTTAAATATGCTCGTGGTCACAATGTTCTCCAAGTGAAACGATACCTCTGGGGGTGCTAGACCAGATAGTTATTCGCTTTCTGGTATGAGTCTAAATTATCGAATCGTCCGTAGATGGTGCTGCCATCTATCGGGCTGTCTGAGCCAAATCGGACTTCCACCTAGAAATAGGCGCTCGATTAAAACGAAAGCCGTAACCCCTCTGCCTTAAAATCGAGTAGCATCGCTACTCAGGCTCGGGTTCCCGAGTGGAATAAGTAACAACAACAACAACAATGGGCTTGCTTCTTGTGGAAAAGCAACTGTTACCACCATTGGTACGTCGTAAATCGTCATTGGCTTTCCTGGATTATTCACCTTCCAAGAATCACAGGCGGTTAACATACTTTTTCAATGGACCATGAAGACTCTTATCAAGAGGCAGCAACTTATGGCTATGTGGTGGGAAAGAGAGTAGTGTTATTAATATTTTTAGTAGTATTGTAGTTTCCTTACAAAAAATCAAGCCCTTCTATTGACGTGGGAGTCGTAAATGTCTAGTAAAAGAGCCAGAGGTTTTTCTTTGAACATCTAGTGTTTATAGCAAAACACTTTAAGTCCTTTAAGAAATCTGGAAATATTTCAGCTGTCATCCACCCACTAGGGGATGAACCCATACATGCAGCATTACATTTTCGATGGATTCGCCGCTAGAGGGCGCTAGAGTTGCTGGGGAGTGTTTTTGCTGCTCCCGAGATAAGTGATTTTTTACTGTAATTGTTTATTTGACTACTTTAGTTTCAGTATTTTTATTGTATTTTATCATATAATTAAGTATTCTTGTGCTTTTAAGTCTTATTTTTGATTTACTTGCTTTCTTAAAGTGTTTTTCTATTCTGTGTAGCTAAGCCTAAATTGTGCTGATTTCTTGTTAAGCCTGACTGCTCTGTTTAGGGTGTAACTTGTTTATTTTAATTTACTGCTTGTCTTAGGATTTAGTAATATTTGTATCTTTTACTTCCAATGCTTTCTAATTCTAATAATTAGCATTATTTCTCCAATTTTGTATTTTTGTATTGACTTTTTAGTGTACCATTTTGAGCTAGAATGGGAGTTATATGCATAATGAAGGAGGTTAAAAGTGGTAAAGGGGACAAGTGGATTTCTTGTGACCTATGTCAGATGTTCTGCTTGTTCAAGGGGAAGGAAAAGTCTGAGAAGGATTTCATTTGCACAAATTGTGTTGAACTCTCAGAAATCAGAATTAGGATGCTTACTTTGGAGGGTGAGTTAGCATTAGGCTGTAGGCGTGTAGATGGGGCAAACACTCCAGAGGGAAAGGGGGAAGTTAGCAAAAAGGAGGTTGGCATTAGCTGTGTGTTAGATAGTGGGAATATTCCAGAATTAAAGGAGGAAGTTAGTAAAAAGGATGTGGGAATTAGCTGTGTGTTAGATAGTGGGAAAATTCCAGAGGTAAAGGGGAAAGTTATTGCTGAGGCGACTGACTGGGAAACAAAGGGTATAATTTTGGGAGATTCAATGGTGCGTGAGGTGGGAAACTCAATAGGCAGAGTTAGACGTAAGGTGGCTAGATGTTGTTTGCCAGGGGCTCGGGTGAGAGATGTAAATAGGGTTGCTGAAAAGAAGGGGGTATTTAATAAAGAGGATGTAGTTACTTTGTGGGTGGGAACTAACGATGTAGGCCATAGTAACAATGATGAGTTTACAAAGGAATGGGATTCTCTGTTGGACAAAGCAACCAACTGTTCGGCAAATGTCCAAGTGGTTGGTTTGCTTCCCAGGTATGGAGTGCATAGGAGTTGGTTAAACCAACGGGCTAGGTGTATGAACCTGGTACTCAAGGAAATTTGCGTTAAGCGTAGTATCAGGTTTATTGATGTGTGGAGTAAATGTAAACGAGATTGGATTTCTAGGGATGGCCTACATCTGAGCTCTACAGGGGTCAAAATGGTTAGTGGTTTGGTTTTAGAGGCTTCAGAATCAAAAAACTAAGTTGGAATGGGGGGCATGGTTTAAGGAGCAGAATTCGAAAGGGTACTAACTATCGGGATTTCAGTAGAAACGGAAATAGGGTGGCTAATAAGAGAAACGATTTTAACACTTGGGATTCAAACAATCGTGCAGCATTAAATAAAACTAAGATGGGCTTACTTAAGGTTTTTTATACAAATGCTCGTAGTATTAGGAACAAGATGGAAGAATTGAAAAGCATAATTATAGACGAGAGGTTGGATATTATTGGAGTTACCGAGACATGGGCTACCGAAAGTGATGATGATTTATTATCTATTGCTGGGTATAATTTGTTTAGACAAGATAGAGTAGGTAAAAGAGGTGGTGGGGTTTTATTTTATGTCAGAGACACTTTAATTTGCAATGAATTGGTAATTAATGATAAACCTAATGAGATTGATATGATTTGGCTGGAGTTGATTGGTAATAAGGGCAAAAAACTACGTTTGGGGAATATTTATAGGCCACCCAACTTAAGCCAGGGTCAAGACGAACAGATGTTTAGTATTATTAGTGACATTTCTAGCAAGGGGTCAGTCATCATAATGGGATATTTTAATTTTCCAGGAATTGATTGGAATAATTTTTACCATAGTAATAGCAGGGAAGAGGAATTTTTGAAAGTAATTGGTGACTGTTTCTTAGATCAAATTGTAACTCAGGGTACTCGACAGGACGCGATTTTAGATCTAGTTTTCTGTGACATGGAAGGCTCTGTTCAGGGGTTATGTGTAGGGGAACACATTGGAGATAGTGACCACAACAGTATTAGGTTTGGGATTAAATTTGATATGCACAAAGTAGAGAATTTTAGGTTTGTGCCCAATTTCAGAAATACTGACTTTGTGGCACTTCGGCAGAGTTTGAAAGCAGTTTTTTCTTCTGGATTGGACAATAGCGATGTGAATCTTCAGTGGGCAGAGTTTAAGGAAAATCTAGCGAATACGGTTAGGGATCATGTTCCTTTTAGGAGAAAGGGTGTCAACACTAAAATTTGGCCAATGTGGTTCTCCAGGGAAACTAAAGACGCTCTAAATTACAAGCAAGCTGCTTTTCATAGGTTTAGAGAAACAGGTCGCAGTGCAGATAGGCTCCAATATTGTAAGGCAAGGCGTAAATTTAAGTATTTGGTACGGATTCAGAAAAGAGAGTTGGAGCAAAGACTGGCAGATAACATAAACAGGAATCCCAAGAGGTTTTTTGCATACGCTAATTCGGAGAAAGTTCGAAATAGTCATATTGGGCCACTGGTTGATGAGCACGGAATTTTAATTCAGAACGATAGTGATATTGCTAATGTTCTTAATACCTTTTTTTGGAGTGTTTTTAACGATAACTGTATCTCAACAGTTGACAACAACAAGACACAAGCTATAGTACAGCTTGAGGACTTTGTATTGTTACAAATCCTGTAAATAGTAATTATTGTAGTAACGTAACCTGTAAATAGTTTCCCGTAATGAATATACAACCCCTTAACATATGGCTAAAGTATACAACCCCCTATTCTTTTTATTTTCATTGATAAAATTTGATAACGGTCTACGCATTTCTCGAAGCAGAAAGAATGTTGTGGAAAATTCTTGGATGTTTATAAAAGCCGTTAGCGATGGAAAAACGGAGAGTTTCGATTCAGATTTCGAACTGAGAAGATTTTTGCTCTGTTTATAGCGAGGCATTTCGCTGTGTTGTTTTCGTATTTGGAAGTAAATACGTGTGTAAACGTTGAGTTTACGGTGTTGTGTGATAATTGCTTAATTGCTGATGAATAATTTGGCAGTTGTTGAAGATCTTTCCTGTACATAGTGTAAATAAATTTCCTGTGTTTTTATCAAGAACTGTGTCTTCATTTCAAGAAAGTGGAAGTCGCACCGAATCCGTTACAATTTGGCGCCCAACGTGGGGCTTCTTCTGGACTTTCTTGGAGTAAGTGTGACTTTGGACATTTTTTCATAAAGACTGTTTGAATTTATAGACTTTGTTTTTATGGTGATTACTCGCGCAATGGATGACCAATTAAAACAACTTCTGGAAGCAATTAATGCTGTGAAAAGCGACCTGACTGAAAATATGGCGGCTAATCAAGAACAATTAAAAAGTGATTTGACTGCAAGTTTTACTGCAAATCAAGAACAATTAAAAAATGACATGGCGGCTAATCAAGAACAATTAAAAAATGAATTGGCGACTAACCAGGAACAGTTAAATAGTGATTTAACTGCTAAAATTACTACAAGTCAAAATGAAATAAAAAGTGACCTAACGTCGATGAAAACCATGATGGAGAATCAACTAACCGCCATGGGAGATAAAGTTGATGCTCTGGAAGAAAAATTTGATACTGTGGAAGAGCGTATCGCCAGTGTGGAAAATAAGTTGGAAGAAGAAGACAAGAAATTTACTTCATTTAAGGAAGAAATAATTAAAGACATGGAACGGAGATTGGCGACCGCGGAAAGCAGCTCTGTACAGTTTGGTGCTCCCACATCTGTTGCTCGACCGTCCATTAAACTGGCCACATTTGATGGGAAAAGTTCGTGGCAGGTATACAAGACCCAATTCATGATAGTGGCGGAAGCGAACGGATGGGACTCTGCTACCAAGGCCTGCCATCTTGCAGCATCCCTGAGAGGTGACGCAGCGGACATTCTTCAGACCCTTCCGGACAGCCAGCGCCTGGATTTCGCCGCCCTCACAGCTGCGTTGGAGCTTCGCTTCGGTGAGAAGTGCCAGAAAGATTTCAGCCGACTCCAGTTGAAGTCCCGTTTCCAGAAAACCGGGGAGACCCTGCAAGAGCTAGCGGCGGACATCGAGAGACTGTCTCATCTTGCTTTTTGCGACTGTCCTGCGGATGTTCGAGACAACCTGGCACTCAACTACTACATCGACGGGGTTCGGGATCCGGAAATCCAGAAAGCTCTACGGATGGCGGATGTCAAAGACCTGAATTCTGCCGTTGTGTATGCGATGAGATACGAGGCCGCCCAAGAAGCAACCCGTGTGGATCGCCATCTAATCCGGACCCAGGAAGCTGATGAGTCTGATTCCAGGTCGTCCCACCTCGCTGAACTTGAGAGACAACTCGGTGACTTGACAAGACATTTGAGCAGCATAACAGCCCAAAAGAAACAAGAGCAGAAGTGCTGGAAATGCGGTAGTGAAGGACACATGCGAAGGAGTTGTCCGGCTCGCCAAGCTACGCGAGGAAAGGAAATCACCACCACTAAAGCTCTGCAGATTTCCTCTTCTAGTAGTGGCAGTGATGGACTTTTCATTTACGCACATGTAAATGGGAACCCCTGCAGACTGATTGTTGACACTGGAGCCAATGTGACAATCATTAGGACAGATGTGGCTCGTGAATTTGGATTGAAACTGCTGTGGACATCGCCACGCGTAAGTCTCCAGACTGTGACAGGTGACAAAATTGAGATTGACGGTAAAGTGGACTTGGAAATAGTGTTTGGGAATGCCACCTACCATCATACGGCATTCGTCGCTAATATCACGGACCCCTTCATTCTCGGATTGGACTTTTTGAAGAAATATGACTTCACTCTCGACTTCAAGACTAATGAGCTGCACTCGATGAGAGAAGACATAGCCGTTTTCCCTGCAGAGAGTGATGTAAAATCCGCTCATCAAATAATAGCTCAAACAGATTTATCGATTCCCTCAAGGTCAGAATCATTAATACCTGGCTCCCTTGAAGAAAGCAATAGTTTTCGATTTGGACTCATTGAATACCCTAACCTAAGCAATAGCCTAAAAGGAGTACTGGTAGCATCTACGCTTGTGGACCTTTCTAAGGATGTAATTCCTGTGAGAGTCGCCAACGTGAGTGAAAGGATAAGGAATATCCGGAAAGGTGAAGTGTTAGCAACTTGTACTCCAGTAAACTGCATCATTAGAAGAATCAATTCCCCCGAGACTGTGTCTTCTGAGTCCTTGACATCGAAGTTAATTGGGAGTGCACCATTAACGAAAGACCAAAGAACTGCTGCGGAACAATTGGTGGATGACTTCAAGCATCTGTTTTCATCTACATCGGAGGATGTTGGCCGTACGAATTTAACGCAGCATAGGATCTACACTGGAGAACACCCCCCTATTAAACAGCATCCAAGACGACTACCGTTCGCCAAGAAGGAAGAGGTTGAGACCCTCCTGAAAGAGATGAAGGAGAATGATGTAATCGAACCGTCATCCAGTCCTTGGGCCTCTCCCATCGTCTTGGTCCGAAAGAAAGATGGCTCCACCAGATTTTGTGTCGATTACCGACGGCTGAATGAAATCACCAAGAAAGACAGTTACCCTCTTCCACGGATAGACGACACCTTGGACACTCTTTCCGGACACAAGTGGTTTTCGACCCTGGACTTGAAGAGCGGCTACTGGCAGGTTGAAATACACCCTGATGACCGAGAGAAGACAGAGTTTACAACTGGACAAGGCTTATGGCAGTTTAAAGTGATGCCCTTCGGCCTCTGCAATGCACCAGCTACGTTCGAGCGTCTTATGGAGACAGTGTTAAGAGGACTTTCCTACGAATCCTGTCTGGTCTATTTAGACGATATCATTATTGTGGGACGCAGTTTCGAAGAACATCTGTCAAATCTTAGGAAGGTGCTGCAAAAGCTTAAGGAAGCCAATCTGAAGTTAAGCCCGTCCAAATGTAATTTGTTCCGCCGGGAAGTGAACTACCTTGGTCACATCATCTCTTCTGAAGGTGTAGAAACCGATCCAGAGAAGGTATCTGCGGTCAAGAGTTGGAGTCGTCCCGAAAACATCCATCAGCTGCGAAGTTTCCTGGGGCTCTGCACAGGAAGTTTGTAAAGGGTTTTTCCAACATTGCACGACCTTTGCATAAGCTGACGGAGAGCAAGCAAAAGTTTGAATGGTCCAAGGAATGCGAAGATGCATTTCTACGACTGAAGGAGGCTTTAACATCAACGCCTATCCTCGCCTATCCTCAGCCTGAAAAATCCTTCATCCTGGACACTGATGCGAGCAACGAGGGCATCGGAGCTGTTTTATCCCAAGAAATTGACGGAAATGAACATGTCATCGCTTATTGGAGCAAATGCTTATCAAAGTCGGAGCGAAATTACTGCGTCACCAGAAAGGAGTTACTGGCCATAGTAAAGCTGTAGAACACTTCCATCATTACCTCTACGGCCGAAAATTTCTGCTTCGGACAGATCATGCCTCATTAACTTGGCTTTTGAACTTCAAAAATCCGGAAGGCCAGATAGCCAGATGGATACAGCGACTCCAGGAATATGACATGGAGATCAAACACCGAAAAGGGTTATCTCACGGTAATGCTGACGCTTTATCAAGGAGACCCTGTCCTGAGAACTGCCACTATTGTTCCCGAATCGAGAAACAGTATGGAACGACTAGCCCTATCGCCTATCAGGTGACAGTGACTCCAATATCATCAGAACCTGATCCATGGAGTGACGACCAAGTTCGAAAAGATCAACTTGAAGACCCCGACATAAAACCAATTTTAGAGTTCATGGAAAGTGACAGTCGACGCCCTAGCTGGTAGGACGTTTCCGTCTTCAGTCCTGCAACAAAAAGATACTGGGCTTTATGGAACTCACTCCATTTACGGAACGGCGTGCTACACCGGAAATGGGAATCTGACGACGGCAAGACATCTAGGTGGCAGTTACTACTTCCTCGATCCAGGATTTCAGATGTTCTGAAAGAAATACATAGTAGTGCGACTGGAGGACATTTTGGTGTCTTGAAAACTCTCAATAAAGTTCGGGAGCGCTTCTTCTGGAGCAAGGCGAAGGATGACGTGGATAAGTGGTGCCATTCTTGTGACGCCTGTGCTGCTCGTAAAGGACCGAAGAAGAGAAGCAGAGGGAAGCTACATCTGTACAACGTTGGAGCTCCTTTCGAACGAATTGGGATCGACATCCTGGGTCCTCTACCAAGAACTGCTGATGGGAACAAATACATTCTTGTTTCCATCGACTACTTCACCAAATGGCCGGAAGCATATCCCATTCCAGATCAAGAGGCTACTACCGTAGCAGAGACTCTAGTCCAACATTGGATCTCGAGATACGGAACACCTTTGCAGATTCATTCCGATCAAGGGAGGAATTTCATCTCTGCTGTGTTTAAGGGCCTATGTCAAATTTTCGGAATTGAGAAAACTAGGACAACACCACTACACCCACAATCGGACGGCATGGTGGAGAGATTTAACCGCACGATCCTAAATAATCTCTCGCTTATGGTATCCAGAAATCAACAGGATTGGGACAAGAAGCTACCTTTGTTCCTGCTGGCCTACCGCAGTGCTGTCCACGAGACTATCGGATATGCCCCATCTCAGATGCTCTTCGGACGAGAGCTTCGGCTACCTTGTGATCTCGTCTTCGGTCGTCCTCCGGATGCGCCTTCATCGCCTGAGGAGTACATCCAGGATCTCCAGGCCCGGTTGGAAGACGTTCATAACTTCGCACGAGAGCGAATCAACATCGCGGCGGAGAAGATGAAGACCCGATATGACACAAGGTCTACTGGACATAAATTCAACGAAGGCGACAAGGTTTGGTTATGGAATCCCATCCGACGGAAAGGTCTGTCACCCAAATTGCAGTCGCATTGGGATGGACCCTACAAAGTCCTTAACCGACTAAATGACGTCGTAGTGAGGATCCAAAAATCACCTAATGCAAAACCTAGGGTTGTACATTATGATCGGTTAGCCCCATACTATGGCCATAGTTCATGAGTATTACGTAAACAACCATGGTTGATAACATAAAAGTTGTAGATAATTTTTTTGCTTTTAATGTTTAGTAATATTTCTTGTTATTATTGTGTTTCCTATGCATTATTGGTTATTATTTAATGTGTGTATTTGTGAACATGTGATAGAAGTTTGGCACCTTTCTGGGGATTGTACTGCCCGGGACGTGCAGTCCTTAGGAAGGGGGCAATGTTACAAATCCTGTAAATAGTAATTATTGTAGTAACGTAACCTGTAAATAGTTTCCCGTAATGAATATACAACCCCTTAACATATGGCTAAAGTATACAACCCCCTATTCTTTTTATTTTCATTGATAAAATTTGATAACGGTCTACGCATTTCTCGAAGCAGAAAGAATGTTGTGGAAAATTCTTGGATGTTTATAAAAGCCGTTAGCGATGGAAAAACGGAGAGTTTCGATTCAGATTTCGAACTGAGAAGATTTTTGCTCTGTTTATAGCGAGGCATTTCGCTGTGTTGTTTTCGTATTTGGAAGTAAATACGTGTGTAAACGTTGAGTTTACGGTGTTGTGTGATAATTGCTTAATTGCTGATGAATAATTTGGCAGTTGTTGAAGATCTTTCCTGTACATAGTGTAAATAAATTTCCTGTGTTTTTATCAAGAACTGTGTCTTCATTTCAAGAAAGTGGAAGTCGCACCGAATCCGTTACAGTATTTTCCAGGGATGACGTTTTACTTCATTTGAAAAAAATTAAAGAGACTAAGGCTCCGGGGCCAGATAATATTTATCCGAAATTTTTAGTTGAATGTGCAGAGGAATTAGCAGATGTAATCGCAAACATTTTCAATGCTTCTTATAATTCGGGGACAGTGCCAGAGGACTGGAAGCTGGCTAACATTACACCGCTCTTCAAGAAAGGGTCTAAAGGGAGTGCGGGAAATTATAGACCTGTGAGTCTAACTTCGGTGGTTTGCAAAATTTTTGGAACATTGATGAAAATTAAGATAGTAAATTTTCTAGAGACTAATAATCTATTGACTAGTTTTCAGTACGGTTTCAGGAAAGGTAAATCTTGTGCAACTAATTTATTACATTTCTATGACAAAATTACCATGGCTTTGGACAATAAGAAGCCTGTAGATGTTGTTTACATTGATTTCCAAAATGCTTTCGATAAGGTACCGCATGTTGCTCTACTTAGCAAATTAGCTGATATAGAAATAGGAGGGAAAACTTTCATTTGGGTAAAAAATTGGCTGACCGGAAGGAAACAAAGAGTAGTTGTAAGGGGAAATTATTCTAATTGGAGTGAGGTCTTAAGCGGGGTTCCTCAAGGATCAGTGTTAGGGCCTGTTTTGTTCATTGTCTTTATGTACGATATTCACAAAAATGTTTCTGGGAACATGAATTGTTTTGCTGATGATGTCAAAGTTATGAGGACTGTAGAAAATGAAGAGCAAGCAAATCAGCTGCAAGAGGATCTAGATCATATTACGGAGTGGGCTGATAAATGGGGTATGGCTGTTAATGTTGGGAAATGTCAAGTGCTACATTTAGGACATGGAAGTAAGTGTACAAGTTATTATTTGCAAGGTTCAGTCATTAGTCAGGCAGACCAAGGTACTGATCTGGGGATCTTAATAAGTCAGGATTTAAAGTTTAGCCAACAGTGCAGCATAGCTAGTAACAAAGCCAAAAAAAGGCTTGGGTTTATCAATAGATCTATTTCAAATAAATCTAAAGAAGTTCTTCTGCCCTTATATAGAAGTTTGGTAAGACCCCATTTGGAGTATGCTGTTCAGTTTTGGTCTCCTTATCTTAAGAAAGACATTAATGTATTGGAAAGGGTTCAAAGGTGGGCTACAAGGCTAATAAATGGTCTTTCCCACTTAGATTATGATTCCAGGCTTAGAAGGCTAAAAATGTACAGTCTTGAGCAAAGAAGAGACCGAGGGGACATGATTCAGCTGTTTAAATTTATTAAAACGAAAGATGTTACGGGGCTAAAGTTTAGCACTGAAAACAGGACAAGGGGTCATTGTTTTAAGCTATTTAAATCTCAGGCTAACATGGATATTAGGAAAAATTATTATTTTAGCAGGGTAGTGGAACCTTGGAACAGCTTACCGGAAGAGGTGGTAATGAGCAAAGGAGTAGACAGTTTTAAGAGAGCCATTGATCTTCACTGGGGATTGTAAATTGACTAGGACTAGTCTAACTGGGCCCAGAGCCTGTTGCTGGTCGTTACTTTTGTATTTGTATTTGTAGGGGTTTGCCCGTTGTTGGTTTTTCTCTTATATTTTCTCATTTCCGGAAAGAAGAGCACGTATGTTGGCAATTGTATTTAAGCATGTCCGTAAGAAATGATAGATAAGCTCAAGAATAGTGTAACTAATGCAATTACTTCATTGAATTGACAATTTACAGAATTTAAATTTCAATTCTTTAATGTTTTTACTCTAAAAACTTAAATGCGAATTCGCACACTTACCCCGAAAAACATACGCCTACTAGCCCCAACTCGCCGTATTGAAATCAAGTTACACTGGTTTAAAAATGGTTTCATAAAATAATCTGAACAGAACGTCACTTGTTGCGTAGAAACATGAGCTATTCAATATTAATAAGTTTTGGTAAATTACTCTACTATTATATGTTCTGTGAGAAAATAACTAATGATGAAAACAATTACTTAACGCTGCGAAAAAACAATTCTCTCGTGAGACACGTTCAGCTTGGCAGATTTCACTGAAAATACACTGACAGTAGCGATGCAGCTACTAGTCGGTGGAGTTTGTGCAAAAACATTTCACTTCCGGATACCAGTATGAAATTTTGTACAGCACTTATTTTCATATAAGAGAGCAAAAAAAACGCCGGGAGGCAATTGATTGGAGGTCAAAACTCCCTCTGGTGACGTCATCAAAATGGCCGCCATGTATCGGTTAGTACGTTGGTTTAACTGCTTAGAACTACATAATAGGTCATAATTTTGTAAAAATCAAATACATTATCTGAAAGCTATTTAAAAAAGCTCTTTAATAGAGCTTAGTTTTATTTTCTACTAGAGGTACCCGCACGGCTTTGCTTGCAGTAAAAAAATTAAAAGGTCATTTGATTCACCTGTATATATTTACACACAATGGATGATGAATTTTTCGCCAATTTGCTATGTTAATTTGCTCAGTCATTTTATGGTACCTTCCTTCCTTCCTTCCTCAGTTGCAAGACAGCCCTGGGTGGGCCCTGGTCTTCTCAACATTTTTTTTTTTTTTGTGTTACGGTTCCACGTTATGATAATTTGGTAATTTACTCGTCCACGTTATGATAATTTGCTCGGTAAAATGTTCTTAAAATTGAAATAGAAAAAGAACAAAATCGAATTTTCGAAAAATCACTTCGAGGTGCACATCCCCATGCTACAAACTAATTCTGTGCCAAATTTCGTGAAAATAAGCCGAATGGTTTAGGTGCTATGCGCGTCACAGAGAGACATCCGGACAGATATCCCGACAAACTTTGAGCTTTATTATTAGTAAAGAAGACAAATAGTTTAATAATTATTACAATATCAACGTGAAAACTGATAGGAAAACAATGACTTTCTTGTATTCGCCGATATTGGAGTAAAATTTTTTCTGTTATACCTTTATTATAAAAGAACCTTTCCAGTTTCATTAAATTTAAATTTGTACTTCATGTGTTAACACCTTTTGTCAGTATTTTACCTGTATACTGAATGAAAGGGAGGTTAAAATGCAGAAATAATCAAAGTCACCGCCCCAAATGGATCGAGGACTTAACTATTAATGCTAGCGTATAATAAAACAATTTTGTTAAACATGCTTACATTTTAAACATTTAAGAGAAATAGATGAAAATTACACGTTTTAATACAAAGAAAAAGTACCTGTTATAACGAAAACTGTAATAAGTTTTTTTAAGGAGCGTTTTACGTATTGCACTGACCCTCACAACTACAAAGAAGGGTACAATTCAGACCTGATCAGACGCATGGACAGCGTGTAGACATCTTTTTGTACTTGCATGATATAAGTTCCTGTAATTTCTCAATTGTTATTTCGGGGTGTGCATACTAAAGAGATTCAAACTCTTCACTAATTTTTTTCCATCCCCACTGACATGGATCCAAGAGTTGAAAATTTTTCTGAAGACATTTTGTCCATAGTGAACACTGCAACATTGCTCTCTTTAGGTGATGCAGAAGAACGTTGCTAGATGGTGGAATACATTCAACTGGTCTGTTTTGCTGGGTGAAGAAAATTCTCCTAGCCGCATTTACGGTTTCCACTGAGCTTGATGAATGATACGTCAGGTCGAGGAAGCGTTGAATAAGTAGGAAATGCTTATTGTCTTCATTGATGCTTTCGGGTACTTTAGTATAGTAAAAAAACTTTCTAACATAACATTCTAACTTAAACATCTCTAAACGCCATCCACATTTTCCATGCAGTTCTTAGTTTTACCAATGCTGGCAAAACTAGACACCGGATCAACTCATATAAAGGCATGGAAAAAAGGCAGAAGATCTGGTAAACCTTGTGGAAATTTACGGTGCAAAACGTGGATGGAAAGATACCGCAGATATTCTCCACTTCCATACTCCACCCATAGCTCTTGCAGTTTGGAACTCGGAATATAGCAATCACTACATCGTCACTGTCAACAGTTTTCACGGTGATCTTAGCATGACCCGAGTATTCTATTGCATGCTGCATATAAAGCAATAGCATCGCATCGGCTTCTTCGTGGGACACAGGAGACATGGTTTCAAAATTGTTCTTGACTGAAGCAATTTCTGTCTTTGTAGGTGCATACAACCTGCTTCCCATCTGGTAGATCCATTTTCACGAGATTTTCTGCCAAAAATTCGAAAAGCTCCTCTTTATTTTTATCTTTCGCAGGAAATTTAGTGAATGACTTTGGTATCAAAACATTGGATTTTATACATATTTTTGGTCCAGATCCTCTCGATTGTCTCGTGTCGCTTTTCAAACTTCCTTTTGAATACGGATCAAAAATTAAATCTACTCTATGAACGCTTTTAAATCTCATTAATATGTACGGCTTCACAATCTGATCGCAGTATTGTTGGACAATTCGAGTAGACTGAGGAAAAGCATGTGAATCAGTGCAGCCCCATCAATGAACAATGTGGTTCCGGAATAGCCGTCAAAACCAGTCCAGTAGATTGGACGATACAAGAAACTACGTCGGACTTTTTTCTTGGTTTCCTAAATTTGTCAAAGTTGGATATAGAAGGTGGACACTGGCCTTTTTCAAGGGGAAAAAAATCTTTTACATCCATTTGAGTTGCTTGGCCGGCAACATATAGCTTAGCAAAAAGAGTGCTGTCTTCCTCAAATCAACAATGTTTTGCTTGTCTTTGGACTGAACAGAAATATTTTCTGCTCATCAAGAGGAGATTGTTTCTTTTAATAACATCATGTATGGATAATTTTCTTAACACTAAGCGATCTTCTACAAATGTATTGAATTGGCTTGAGCTGACATCATAGAAATGGCACTTTCTTCCGAGAGAATAATTTTGTTGCTGTTTACTGCAGTTAAATCGTCATCTTCGAAAGATTCCCGTGTTCTTCAATTGTTTCAACTAGGCTGGAAACACGAGTTTCATATCGAATACAAAAGCTTTTAGCATCTTCATGTATCTAGTATCTAGCTTTTCAGTAGTGACGTCAGACTTCAGACTCTGATTTTCTTCAAACTTCCCAATCATGCGCGCAACTTCCGGTCCAGCAACGATCCATTGTATTAATGAAGCCTCATATGACTTAAACGGGATAGATTAGTTGATGATTTTTAAATTAACTTGTTGTTTTGCTCATGCAAATGGTCGTGTGCCATCCTGGAAAATTTTCTCTCAGCTTTGGAGCCAGATATATTTAACCCTTGAATTTACTGGAAAATAGCTGGATGCATCTCTGGTAACTGCTTCCAATTGAACAGAAATACTGAAGGCCATCGGGCATAATTTGTATGATCAAGAGCAAACATCTATAGACATATGTTCTCAAGAATGACAGTAAAACCTGAGAAATTTTCTTGACGAATAGTGCGCACCAGATTTAAAAGTATACATTCTAGCTCCATGCTGATCTTCCAGTACTTAAACTGAGGCGATTCTTCTGACCTTCGCTTAACCCACTCTGTAAATGTTTCGTCTATATATTTTCGATTTTGATACGCTTTCTCTAACAGAACTTGGAGAGTAGTTACTGCGAAATCGTGATGGTATCGACTTCCCTTCACATGCGAAACTTTCAGTGCTCCTTCTGCTCTTCCTGATGTTGTTACATGAGTTTCTACTAAGAGTTCAGTTCATCCACTTCCTTCAAGCCATGTGCCTATTGCAGATGAAACAGTCATTTCTATGTGGAGACCACCTAACATAAACAACTTTTTATTTTCGCCATACTCATTCGGCATAGCCCAATGAATGGATTTTAGCAGGGCACGTAGATGGGACCTAGATTACAAACACTTAATTCATTAAATGTTTTACTTTTTCAAAATCACATTAAAGAAATGATTGCAAGCTATGTTAGTATTTTGATGTCACATGGAACAAATGAAGGAGAAAAATTTATTCCAAAAAATATTGCGAGTTTTTATTACGTTTTGCTTATTGAAAATGACGTAAAGGAATGAATACAAGCTATATATGATAATTTTAATGCTAGCTGGAACGAACAATCGAAGTTATCGATTTCAAACCGTAATAGAATTATGTGACTCACCTTTATTTGATATTATTTGCTACAGCATTAACCAGTCAAATATTCAGTTATTGAAAATTATATCTAAATAATAAACATATCACTATGGAATAAATTATTGCTGAGAACAGCAGAACTGGAAAGAAACGAGGTAGGCAGAATGCAATCCAAAGTTACAGCTTGTTTGCGGGAAAAAATCGAGTAGTCGTTCTGATTCTTGCCGCTAGACTGCCTTCGTTCGCGCTTGCAAGAGAAGTAGTGTATTATGGGACAATACATATGTGTATTTAATCCGGTAAGGAATTTTTAATTAAAAGTTTCACTGCTGGTTAGATCCGGTGGAACAGTTGGAACAGTTCAATGAGAATCCCCCCCCCCCCTTACCGCTCCATGCAGTTACGTTATTGCAGTGAAATTTTAAAACCTATTTAATGTAGGGGGGGACAATGCATATTTTTCTAGTTTAATTTAAAGCTTTTATTTAGTGTACCTATTTTTTACGGAAGAATGATTTCTAAAAGCGTTTTGAGCAGTTAAACGAAACTTTTCACCTTTTCACGATAGCCATTTTGATGACGGAAATTTTAATAACTCTAGAACTACTTGTCTTCGGAGGAAAAATCAGTCTCTGTTAAATAACTCTTTTAAAGCTCTTTCAGATGATACACATTAATATTACAGTATAAAGATCTGTAATGTAGTTCTAAGCAGTTAAACGCGCGT
Source organism: Uloborus diversus (assembly GCF_026930045.1). Taxonomy (NCBI): domain Eukaryota; kingdom Metazoa; phylum Arthropoda; class Arachnida; order Araneae; family Uloboridae; genus Uloborus; species Uloborus diversus. Next base: position 58,923,350 of record NC_072735.1, read on the forward strand.
ACTTACCTTTCCAGGCAGCCATTTTGATGACGTTAATTGTAATAACTCTTAAACCATTTGTGATAGGAAAAAAATTCAATTACTAGTAAATAGCTCTTTTAAAGTGCTTTTAAATGATATACTTGAATATCACAATATTAAGATCCATAATGGAGTTCTAAGCAGTTAAACGAACGTACTTTTCTTTAAAAGGCGGCCATTTTGATGACGTCATCACAGGGGGTTCATGACCTCTGATCAAATGCCTCCCGGCGGATTTTTGCTCTTAGATATGTACATAAGCACTGTGCAAAATTTCAGACTGGTATCCGGAAGTGAAATGTTTTGGGTATTTTTGTCACAAACTCCACGGACTATACGTGGTTACGAGATAGCTCACTCAGAGCTATCAAACGAAAAACGAGAAAATTATTTAACATTCGCATACTTACCCCTTCGCATACTAGCCCCGGTCTCACCTACTCCTTGACATACATCTCTTTGTCCTTTGTCGACTGAGCCATTTCATCAACTTCAAAGCTTACGTTCGACGAGCTCGACCGGCAGTGTCCGGTTAGTTAATCACGTGACAGTTAATGGTCACGTGCTCCAATCCACCAATCAACAGCTTAAAATGGTAACCGGTGAGGTAACCGATAGATGATAGAACGCTGCGGTTTGTTACCGGTTACTCACCGGTCGACCGGTGAGGTTCGTCGACCTAACCAAAGTTTCTTCAAAAATGGCTCTGTGTAAATGTCAATAAACTTAAATCAAAAACCAACACCACCATCTAACTCTACACAAAGAATTGATGCAGTAGAACCAATAATGAGTTGAATCAATCGGTTAGTTTGAACAGATAACAATTAAAAACTTACTTTGATGAAATTAGAAGGAACACGTTTCTCATACCAAAACAGAGAAAGTGAATGAGTACACTCTCTCTTAGAAAGGAGTCTAATATGTCGATCATTGAAAGCGAAACATCTGCAATGGGTATTATTATTGTCACTTGATTGAGTTTTTGGATTATGCTGAAATTAATACCATGGTGATAAAGAAACGAGTCATATTGCCTACCATACCATGACACAATCAAACACATTATTAGATAAAAATCACCGTTTTCAAGCTCTAAAAGTACTAAATAAAAATATCAATGAAAAAGGGAAAATAATTTTTCTCATTGCCATACAAAAACTTGCTGAAACATAAACTATGTCCTTTTTTGGGAATGGTGTTGTTCATTTCACCCTAAAATATACGAAATAAATATGTTTTTCAGTTTTTCGAAAATCATCGCGTCAATACCTCTCCCGCATGTGATGGATTTAGGTAATTCATTTCCGGGCATTTCTTGAAAGGATTTTCTAAAAAAACTCTTGAAAACGTTAGAAAGAGATAAAATGATTCACCAATTTTATTCTTTTCACAAAATAGTTTCATTGTGATAAAAATGGTAGTTATTTTGGGTTTTCAATGGTCTGTCGAATTCTTTAAAGATACCCTTCGGTATCATAAACCCCCTTTTTACTTCCTTTTCAAAAAAGGAAGTATTGTATTCGCGAAAAAATTTTCACACAAAATTCGGCCTTAATTTCCATTTTGCTAACCCCCGAATGAATGTTGAGTTTTTTTTCCACCGACCACGCGTGGATAAGTGCCTAAGAACATATAAACACTCCAAATATCCATTTTGACATTCCCCGAGTTAATTACAACGACTTTTCTCGTGACGTCAGTATGTACGTATGTATGTATGTGCGTATGTGCGGATGTATGTCGCATAACTCGAGAACGGTATGTCCTAGAAAGTTGAAATATGGTACGTAGACTCTTAGTGGGGTCTAGTTGTGCACCTCCCCTTTTGGTTGCATTCAAGTGTTTCTAAAGGCGTCTTTTGCCCCTTTTTAGGGGGAAATCATTGTTAATTTCGATGTATACTCAAGTGGTGTTATAATTTGGCGGACACTTGGCAATATATTGCCAGTCTTTTGGTCGCCAAGTTTTGTCGCCAAGTTGGCGACAAATTTAGCGATTTTTTTAAAAAATCTATTTTCAATTTGGCTATTGGTGGTGATATTTAGGGAGTAAACTATTGAATCACATTAAAATTGCCAATAATGGGAAAATGACATTAAAATTGGAGTAAAAGGAAGTCATGTGATGTGCACATCAGCTCCTTTTTTCATACTGTCAATTTCGTTTATAACGAGCGCGAAGGGGCCGCAGAGTATTTGCTTGTTATAACCGATTGCTCTTAAAAAACGGGTTAGTGAAAAATATCATAAATTTCATACATATTTGCTTTGTTATTATTATATTTATGTACAGTACCAAAGAATTTGGCTATTTGATTTGAACTGTCCTATTGTCTCTTTCTTGTTATTGTTTTCGAAGAACTTGGGGTCCGAAAAACATCGTCATTTACATCCGTGACTTCAAAACAGTTTGAAGTTGTTCTGCACTTTAGAAGCCATGTCGAGAGCCATTTAACTTCAAATTCTTCACATTTGTCATGTTGGTGGTCGTTTTCCTCCCCCCCCCCCTCTCTTGACTTTCAGCTACAATAACCTCGGAAGTATTATATCTCAGAAATGGTAATATTCTCTTCCACAAATATATATTTTTTAAATTCTCCTCCAAACCAAGAATTTCAAAAAAAAAAAAAAAAAAGGCCCTGTCATCAATTGTTCTCATAACTTGTGTCTAATCTCTATTTTTCGGTTAAATTCAAAATGTTAATGAAATTTTTCCAAAACTAGAGTAATCTTTTCTGAGGAAGAAATCAACAGACATTTTTGACTTACAAAAATATTACTTGTTTTAAGCGGAGGTTTGCTCGTTAAAAACGAGGTTCGTTCTTATAGACTTAACATTGTACCAACCAAATCTTTCTGAATTCCTCGCTAAATCAGGTCTCGCTATAAGCGAGTTCGACTGTATTCCATAAATTTTGCGCTGATTTAAGAAACTTGAATATAATTTCGAAAACTAAATATGAAATCAAGTATAGTACAGTAAAAATAGGGGTCGGACCCAAACATCCAAAAAAAAAAAAAAGCTAAACCTGGTGCAAATTGTTTATTACCCTCCCAATAAGAAAAAGTAAAAAGTCCCACCCCATTGTGCGTCGGGTTTTGGAATGGGGGGCATCTAAAAATTGCTGTTTTGCGTATTTTTCCAGAATTTTTAGAGTAAATTTAAAGTAAAAAATTATGTTTTACTAAATTTAAAAGCATGAAATTAAAGGTGTTTGACCCCCAAGAGGGATGACATAACCCACTACTGCTACAGAGCTCCCCTATCCCCGTAAATCGAAGCAGTACCCCCGAGCCCCCCTCCACACATTTCATATGGAAACATTATTTTATGCTAAGTTAAAGTTAGAAATCGAGTGTGTCCATCTTCCAAGATTGATGGTGCATCTCCTCTCAAAGCTACAGCACCCACCCCCCCTCCGCCAAATAAAATAAATCCTCCCCCCCCGTTTTATTTCAAGTAGAAGTATTATTTCATGCAAGTCAAAAATGCGTTAAATCAGGACTGTCTACCCCATAAGAACAGTAGCTCACCTCCCAAAACGAAATTATATGCTAAAATATTATCCTTCCCCCCCCCCAACCCCCCTAATGGGGCACATTTGATTCAATGGCCAGAATAATTACGCTGAACTGTTTTTTGCTTTCAAATGATTTCTCCTAAGCTTGTAACAAAAAGTTTCGTTATCAAGATGTTTTTTTGGAATCTATATCCTCAGCAAAATCGTTATTGTTGCAGCTATGTCTAACACAGTTTGTGCCTATAATTCAGCACTTCAGTCTACTTTCAGACTTTTCAAACATTCACTATATACAATGAAACCCTCAGAGCAAGCACAAGATTTAAAACGCAGAAAGTCTTCTAGAGGAGAAGGATTGGCTGTTGTAATAGGACGCAGATTATATTTCTGTGGTGACTTGCTTTGCACCCATCGAAAATGACACGAGCTTTCCCATACTTACAGATTACCTATACACTGCATTGCTGGCATATTTCCTTGAAGCTTACAGATCATTACCAAAAATATGATGAAGCAGGTATCTTCCATCTATTACATATGAGGCAGTGAGAAGCAAAGGGAAGCAAGTGGCAAAATTAAAAATTTGGAGATAACCAGTACAAATGGTTGGTGAACTTCTCCTCTATCTTGGGGCTAGAGATGGTACTAGTAAGCCTGGTAGTTGCTTCTATACAGCATGATTTAGAAAAGAAAATCAATGAAAGCCTACCTAGGATCTTATCTTTAAACGCGTTTTGTACAAAACTTGAAAATGTCCACTTACATCC